>NW_028246147.1:0-64139 GCF_964263255.1 Lissotriton vulgaris | reverse complement strand
TTACTATACGCTGCCGCTCCTACACAGATTATTTAACAACAAGGGGTGGTGATGGACAGAGTTTCTGAATTAAGCACAATACTCTCACCCAGTCAAGAGATCAGGGCTAGATCCAACACCGTTTTTTAGCTCACTGCACCATCCCAGTTCAGAACCTGGCTGTATGCAAATTAGTCTGTTCCTGTCCCAGTGCATGATGGGAACAGGGCAAACCAAACTACCAAGCCAATTCTTACACTGGGAAGGAAACAAGCTTCCGGGGACCGGTTTCTGGCATTTCAGCCGTCGTCGGTCCGGCTTGCTTGAATCCTGATGGTGCAATGAGCAAGGGACTCACATCTGAGTATACCCTTCCACGCTTAGGGTGGACAAAATATTTAACAACAAGGGGTGGTGATGGACAGAGTTTCTGAATTAAGCAGAATACTCTCACCCAGTCAAGAGATCAGGGCTAGATCCAACACCGTTTTTTAGCTCACTGCACCATCCCAGTTCAGAACCTGGCTATATGCAAATTAGTCTGTTCCTGTCCCAGTGCATGATGGGAACAGGGAAAACCAAACTACCAAGCCAATTCTTACACTGGGAAGGAAACAAGCTTCCGGGGACCAGTTTCTGGCATTTCAGCCGTCGTCGGCCCGGCTTGCTTGAATCCTGATGGTGCAATGAGCAAGGGACTCACATCTGAGTATACCCTTCCACGCTTAGGGTGGACAAAATATTTAACAACAAGGGGTGGTGATGGACAGAGTTTCTGAATTAAGCAGAATACTCTCACCCAGTCAAGAGATCAGGGCTAGATCCAACACCATTTTTTAGCTCACTGCACCATCCCAGTTCAGAACCTGGCTATATGCAAATTAGTCTGTTCCTGTCCCAGTGCATGATGGGAACAGGGCAAACCAAACTACCAAGCCAATTCTTACACTGGGAAGGAAACAAGCTTCCGGGGACCGGTTTCTGGCATTTCAGCCGTCATCGGCCCAGCTTGCTTGAATCCTGATGGTGCAATGAGCAAGGGACTCACATCTGAGTATACCCTTCCACGCTTAGGGTGGACAAAATATTTAACAACAAGGGGTGGCGATGGACAGAGTTTCTGAATTAAGCAGAATACTCTCACCCAGTCAAGAGATCAGGGCTAGATCCAACACCGTTTTTTAGCTCACTGCACCATCCCAGTTCAGAACCTGGCTATATGCAAATTAGCCTGTTCCTGTCCCAGTGCATGATGGGAACAGGGCAAACCAAACTACCAAGCCAATTCTTACACTGGGAAGGAAACAAGCTTCCGGGGACCGGTTTCTGGCATTTCAGCCGTCGTCGGCCCGGCTTGCTTGAATCCTGATGGTGCAATGAGCAAGGCACTCACATCTGAGTATACCCTTCCACGCTTAGGGTGGACAAAATATTTAACAACAAGGGGTGGTGATGGACAGAGTTTCTGAATTAAGCAGAATACTCTCACCCAGTCAAGAGATCAGGGCTAGATCCAAAACCGTTTTTTAGCTCACTGCCCCATCCCAGTTCAGAACCTGGCTATATGCAAATTAGTCTGTTCCTGTCCCAGTGCATGATGGGAACAGGGCAAACCAAACTACCAAGCCAATTCTTACACTGGGAAGGAAACAAGCTTCCGGGGACCGGTTTCTGGCATTTCAGCCGTCGTCGGCCCGGCTTGCTTGAATCCTGATGGTGCAATGAGCAAGGCACTCACATCTGAGTATACCCTTCCACGCTTAGGGTGGACAAAATATTTAACAACAAGGGGTGGTGATGGACAGAGTTTCTGAATTAAGCAGAATACTCTCACCCAGTCAAGAGATCAGGGCTAGATCCAACACCGTTTTTTAGCTCACTGCACCATCCCAGTTCAGAACCTGGCTATATGCAAATTAGTCTGTTCCTGTCCCAGTGCATGATGGGAACAGGGCAAACCAAACTACCAAGCCAATTCTTACACTGGGAAGGAAACAAGCTTCCGGGGACCGGTTTCTGGCATTTCAGCCGTCGTCGGCCCGGCTTGCTTGAATCCTGATGGTGCAATGAGCAAGGGACTCACATCTGAGTATACCCTTCCACGCTTAGGTAGGTCATACACCCTTCTCTGCCTACGGCAGTGTGGTGCACCAAGCACTTTTTGGCACACAATTTGGGAATGCTCGGCAATCACTCCCTGCTGGGAAACTATCATGCACACGATCTCTTGGGTTACAGGTATCATGGTCCCACCGGAACCGAAAAGATGTTTGCTCAACATCTGGGAACCTACAGACCTCAACCATGCGGCTCAAGACTGGGTAGCATTGGGCATGACAATGGCGAAGCGCAACATAGTGCAGAAATGGGGCTCAAGAATGACCCCTAATTATCTATAATGGTGCCGTGATATGGACGGTGCAATGATTACTGAGAAATCCATTTTTATCTACTGGGGATGCCCTAAAAAAATGGACTTTGGTGTGGGGGAGGTGGAACACATTCAGAGGTAATATCTGCGAACCCGCTCAGGAAGAATCTATATCGGAAGATTGTGACTGAATTGCTGGTACAGGAACGCTGTGGGGGGTGATGGGATTCTCTGTAGATGCACAGTTAATTATTAAAAGATGATACTTACTGTTGATGTAAAATATGTACTTTATTTATCAAAAAAAGAGAGGGGGGGACCAAGGAGCTTATAAAGGTCAAGTGTCAGTGCTCCTAATATTAATATTTAACCAACAAAGAGGACAAAGTTCCTAGGCCAGGGTGCAAAAAGTCACCCATGCATTATGGTGCAAAAAGTCACCCATACTTAAAAAATTGGAAGGAAAGGAAAAGAGAAAAGAAAAAAGGGATTCCATGGTATAGAGAACCCAAATTTATAAGAGGGAAAACACTTTATTTCCTCTGTTGCCCTCACACACCCCTAAGAGTGTCATATTTCATCATCGGGCATTTGCTCCTCGTAGGGCCGGCGCTGCAATTCCCTACGGGTCCCCAGAAGGGTCACTTTATCGGGGATCTTTTAGAGGAATACCGGATGGTGCATGCGGGTGTGCGCGGGGTGGGTCAAGAGGAGGGTAATGAAAATTCGTGCCAGTGTAATAGATTAAAATAAATGTAAGCGTAAACATGCAGCGGTAAGTTTAAAAGTATACCCTTAGCAGTCAATACTGCTAAAAATTATTGACCCAAAAGGCCTATTTTGCCTACGTGTCAATAGTCAAGATCAACATGTTTCTCGCTTCCGTTGCCGATAGATCGTTGGCGCTTCGTCAGGACCATCAAGTAAAAAATATATATAAAGTGCACGTGATTTAGTGGGTGTGAAAATTACCCTTTTATCTCAATCAGGGCGGAGTAGAACCTGTATATCCTTATCATGGTCACAGCTACTAGGTGGAAGCCACTCCTGACTGAAGTCCAAGTCCACGCTTCTGCCGAAAGCATAGGAACTTTGTCCTCTTTGTTGGTTAAGTAAAATATGTACTACAAATGTGTACCAGGAAATGCCATACCATGTATATGTTACCAAGGGCCAGATGTAGGTAACCCAATACCGGTCGGTAATGGCCAAAAATACGGAATTTCAGCTATTACTTACCGGTATTGGGCATTTGAGATGTAGGGGCCGAATTTAAGGATTCAGTAATTTACCGAATGGGTAAATTACCGATTCCTTAAAACAAAGATTCGGTAAATTAACATACCTTAATGTAGGGAGCACTCAAGTGAGTGCATTTCTGAGTTAAGGATTCGGTATTTACCACCAACTAAAAGTTGGTGGTAAATATCGAAAGACTTTGAAAAAGCAAATTTGTGTATTTCCAAAAGTGCCATGTGGCAGACATACATGCCCTCAGGGCATGTATGTGTGCCACATGTGCACCCATGCACTATTCAGGGGTGCAACAGGGTGTCAATGTGACACCCTGCCCCCCTTGTAAGTCTTCCCCCTATTACCAATTCGGTATTTACCGAATCAGTAATTCTCGTTCATTCCTATGGGCCTATAGGCCCATAGGAATGAATGGGAATTACCGAATCGGTAAATACCGAATCGGTATATACCGAATGTTACAGATTCTGTAAAATTTACCGAATCAATACCTACATACCATTTACCGATTCTCAAATACCGAATCGGTAAAATTCGGTATTTCAGAATCGGTAAATTTGGATTAGCTACATATGGTCCCAAATGTCTTCCTGGTATGTCAATTGTTCTTCATTGTGAAATGCCAATAAAATGTTTAAAAACTATTTTTTTAAGGTGGCCTCAAAACACCAGAGTAAAAGACTTGTGTCAAATAGAGAGTGGGTACCCATGATTGTCTGAGAACACTCCACACAAGGCGGGGTGAAAATGGCAAAAAACACAGTTGATGGACAGAATGTAGAACAATGTCATACATTCACCCCAGTACAAGGATCTGGGCCTAAATCCATAGTTTTTTTGCACTCCACACCACCCTGGGTTAGACACTGGCTATATGCAAATCAGCTCTGACCCTGTGCCCCATGGGAAAAGTCTAGTCCGAACTACCAAGCCATGTCTTTCCCAGACCGGAATCAAGCATCCAAGGACCGGTTTCTGGCTATCAGCCTTCATTCAGCCTGGATAGCTTGACTCCAGTGGTGTGGAGAGCCTGGGACTCACGTCTGAGTATACCCAGCACACTCGGGGTGAAAATTGCAAAAAACACAGTTGATGGACAGAATGTAGAACAATGTCATACATTCACCCCAGTCCAGTCCGGTAGTTCGGACTGGACTGTTCCCATGGGGCACAGGGTCAGAGCTGATTTGCATATAGCCAGTGTCTAACCCAGGGTGGTGTGGAGTGCAAAAAAACGATGGATTTAGGCCCAGATCCTTGTACTGGGGTGAATGTATGACATTGTTCTACATTCTGTCCATCAACTGTGTTTTTTGCAATTTTCACCCCGAGTGTGCTGGGTATACTCAGACGTGAGTCCCAGGCTCTCCACACCACTGGAGTCAAGCTATCCAGGCTGCATGAAGGCTGATAGCCAGAAACCGGTCCTTGGATGCTTGATTCCGGTCTGGGAAAGACATGGCTTGGTAGTTCGGACTGGACTGTTCCCATGGGGCACAGGGTCAGAGCTGATTTGCATATAGCCAGTGTCTAACCCAGGATGGTGTGGAGTGCAAAAAACGATGGATTTAGGCCCAGATCCTTGTACTGGGGTGAATGTATGACATTGTTCTACATTCTGTCCATCAACTGTGTTTTTTGCAATTTTCACCCCGAGTGTGCTGGGTATACTCAGACGTGAGTCCCAGGCTCTCCACACCACTGGAGTCAAGCTATCCAGGCTGAATGAAGGCTGATAGCCAGAAACCGGTCCTTGGATGCTTGATTCCGGTCTGGGAAAGACATGGCTTGGTAGTTCGGACTGAACTGTTCCCATGGGGCACAGGGTCAGAGCTGATTTGCATATAGCCAGTGTCTAACCCAGGGTGGTGTGGAGTGCAAAAAAACGATGGATTTAGGCCCAGATCCTTGTACTGGGGTGAATGTATGACATTGTTCTAAGGTCGTCGGGTTAACCACTGTTCATAATAAATGCTATAAGGTTATACCTACATAGCGTCCTGCTTATTCTTTGGCCGTCACTACACTGGCGACGAGGGAAAGAAAACCTGCGACCTCAACATGCTGACAAGTACCGGAACTCACAGCTGAGGAAAAGAAGTAAGAAGAATTCGATGCTCCCGAAGCAGACGGTGTTGGGAAGTTATCATCTCATTGAAGAATAGAGCGGAGTCGAGTGAGGAAGAAAAGAAAACGTAGCAGCCTTACGTTCAGCCAAGTAAGTGCTGGTCGGACGGAAGAAAAGTTCCAGTCGGAATTGATTAATGAAGTAAGGTACCCCTCCCAGCTGTCATAGCACGGTGGGTTAACCCACGATGAGAACAACTAGCTAACGCGCACAGAGACCGGAAGATGCAGAATGAATAAGAGAGGATTATACACTCTCATGTCTGAATGATCAATCCATTTGATGAGCAATAGCTAGTGGGTGGGGGTGCTATTGCGATCCCGTGCTGACTGGAGTGAAGAGGGGAGGTCGTGGAAGGAACAGCTGTGTTTCCGTCTTCTAAAAGGTGCCTGTTTCCGCCTTTGGTAAAAAGGTAACTTTCGTTAGCTGCTTCGAGGTGCGTTGTGCTCATTCCCTAGCGACCGCCTAGCCTTGTCTGCCACTGGAGAAAAGAAGTATGGGCGCAGCAACTATAATGGCGGGCGGTTATTGAAAGCACCTAGAAGCGTGTGTGAGGGGCATTAAGACGAGCGGCAGCGAGACAGAGGGGATCTAATTGTCTGTCCCTCCCCGACGAAGCAGGAAAGGCTAGCTGTCCTTAGTCGCGCTGTGGGGACCACGCAAAGTACAATTAGTCTGCTGTGAATTTCTGACAGATCAGGATCAGGATAACGAGCGAGGCCTGGGCCTTGGGTATCTGACTAACAATCTCTTGAGGCGCCGGCTATTTCGCATCACCAGCCAGCCTGTGACTGTATCTTGAGCAAATAGAGTCGGGCGCACATGGACAATACCCACGAGGGAGACTGGTGGGGGCTCGTGACAGTCAGTCACAGAAGCACGGTGAGCACATCGTGTTCCTTCACGTTTTGTTTCTTTCATTCAGTGCACGTCATAAAGTGAATACGCATAGGATGGCCTGAAGGTCTGCAGAGTGGGCCTTGTGCTTGAATCAGTGACAGTAGCAGTGAAGCGTTTGCCCAACTACCTCCAACTTTTCAGCGGTTGACTTTTCAGCGGTTGGCATCTTCATCTTCACCTCATCCTGCATTTACGTTTATGAGGGGAAAAGTAACAGTGCTTCTCCTTCAGGTGCCCCCCTCGACTTCAAAGGGAATCAGTTGTTTCCACCCCGTTTTGAATTGTGTACTGGGGAATGTTTCCTTAATCCTCAGTCTTTGTACAAAGTGAAACTAGCCTGTAGCAATCTGCTCAAAGGGGTGCTGGCCGTATTTACAAGTCTAGGAAGCATAACTGTGGATTTTGTTTTTGGTTTCCTTGCGGTCTGGGGGTGTGCTGTGCAATTCTATTTATGTGGAATGTTGTCCTCTGGTACACAGATCAGCTTTAACAGGCGTACCCACCACTGTCCCCACTAAGGGGTTATATGCTCCCCAAATGCAAAAGTAGAATTGAATGCAAATGTTTTATATGCGTTTTTGATTCATTTGGTGTCTGAAAATAGTACTCTGCACAAAACTTACACTGTGAGTAGTAGAATCTAACACTGTTCTTTGGGTTTCCTGGTTGCAATATCGCTCAGTGACTTTTCAACATGCAGAGTGTGACCCCTCCACCCTTTTTCCTGACTAACCCAGGTGACCCCACTATTCAATGGAAAAAATGGAAAAAAGTGTTTTTGAATTACGCCTCTGTGTGTGGATCTAACCTTGGCCTGGAAAGGAAGGTAGCATTGTTAGCATATTACCTAGGTGCGGAAGGAGAAGAGGTTTTAGACCACCTCACAGAGTTAGGGACGCAGGAAGCAAGGGGTCTTAATGAGTTAGAAGTAAGTCTAAAGAAATTGGACTTACACTACCTCCCCAAGAAAAGCACAATTATGGAGAGGTACCACTTTGGGAAGAGAGCACAGAAAGAGGGGGAATCTATTGAAGATTTTGTCTCTGAATTGAGAAAACTAGCAGCCACATGCAAGTTTGGTGGGGCAAGTGAGGAAAGGATCAGGGATCAGTTTGTATTGGCTTGCAGGATGGAGCGTGTGCGTGAAGAGTTGTGGCTTAAGGATGACCCACCGTTGAGGGAGGTTCTCATTATAGCTAAACAGGTTGAGCACATGTTACAGTGCGTCAAGGAAATAAAGCAAGACACCGGGGAGAAAAGAAGCGAAGATAAACCTAATGTCAGTGAAGTAGTGACCGAGTGTGAGGCCGTGTCTGTGATCAAAGGCCAGAAGGTAGCGGGTAGAGAGCAGAAGGTGAGCAAATTGGGAGGACCATTCAAGGGCACCTGCTATAGGTGTGGCAAGCAGGGGCATCTTGCTAATGACAAAGAGTGCCCCGCCCTCAGGTTTACTTGTAATAAGTGTGGCAAGAAAGGTCACTTCAAGCAGTATTGCAAGAGCGGGCAAGGGGTCGGTAGACAGAGTAAAGACAGGACGAACGTAGTTTGTGACGAAATTGTAGTGCAGGTAAAAGAGTTGCAGATCCAAAGCTTTGATGACGCCACATGCGAAGAAATAGTGGTACAAGTTGATGAGGGTCTGGTCAGCAGCCCAAAAGACACAATAAAAGTGGGGAGCACAGAGCTAGATGCATTGTTCGATTCCTGTTCAAGGATAACTATTATCAATGCAAAAGAATTCACTCGTGTGTCCGAGGGGAAGATAATATTGAGAAGGATGGGCTTGAGGCCTGCGGGGTATGCTGGTCGCCCTATCTCTATGAAAGGCTATTTCCTAGGAAAAATCGAATACAAGAACAGGACAACTGTGTCTAAAGTGTATGTGTCCACGGTCGGGGATAACATCTTGGGGTGGCAAGCACAGAAGAAGTTAGGGGTCTACCTCAATACCAATAGTAATCCCCAGATCCTGATACAGGAGATACAGGAGCACAAGACAGACGTAGTGACAGAGTTCAAAGAAGTGTTCAGAGAAGAGCTAGGATGCTTAAAAAACTACTGTCACAAGATAAAACTGAGAGAGAACGCGAAGCCAGTCGTGGACAAGGTTAGGAAGCTTCCCATTGCCATCCAAGAAGAGGTGAAGTCTGAACTAGAGAAATTGTGCAAGGCTGGAGTCATCGAACCGGTGGAGGCGACAGAATGGTTAGCACCCATCGTGGCCGCGAAGAAGAAGGATGGGTCGGTTCGGCTCTGCATCGATCTGAGGGCGTTGAACAAGAAGGTCGTGGTTGATCGATACCCTCTGCCCAACATCACCCAAATGATGAGCATGCTTGAGGGAGCTAAGGTGTTTTCCACTCTCGACCTCACCTCGGCCTACTTCCAGATAAAACTACACGAAGAGTCACAAGAACTCACAGCATTTGTGACACCTATGGGCGCGTACAAGGTCAAAAGGATGCCCTTCGGGTTGGTCTCGGCGGCCGCCGTATTTCAGAGACTCATGGGGAACATCTTGAAAGGCATCCCAGGTGTCATGTGTTACCAGGACGACGTGCTCATATTTGCAAAAAACCATGAAGAGCATGATGAGAGGCTGAGGCGCGTACTGGGAAGGTTCAGGTCACAAGGACTAACGGTAAAAAAGGGATGGATAAGTGTGTGTTTGGCTGCGCAGAACTGGATTTCTTGGGACACAAGGTGACGGCTAAAGGAATATGTCCCAAAGCTGAACTACAAAACACCATCGTGAATCTGGCGCCTCCAACGAGCAAGGACGAAATCAAGTCAATGATGGGAATGTTGGAGTTCTACGGAAAATTCATAAAGAACCTGGCAGGAAGGACTTATGCCATCAGGCTGCTGCTAAAGAAAGAGACAGAGTTCAACTGGAGTCAGGAGTGTCAGAGGGAGTTTGAAGATGTAAGGAGGGCACTTGCAGAAGCCCCCAGCTTAAAGTCATACATAACCAACCGGGCGACTGTGGTCACCACCGATGCAAGCGCTAAGGGGCTGGGAGCAGTCCTCACCCAAGTAGGCAAGGACGGAGAGGAAACGATAGCCTTTGCCTCAAGGTCACTCCAGAAGTCCGAAAACAACTACTCGGTGATTGAAAAAGAGGCCCTGGCAGTATCTTGGGCATTGGGGAAATTCAAGACTTCCTGTGGGGCACACAGTTCACTCTTCGTACTGACCACAAGCCATTGGTGGAAGTATTCAGCAGAAAAGGCCTGGATGCCATCTCCAGTAGGATCAGTCGCTGGGTGGTCGGGCTCCAAGAATACACTTTCGGTGTCGAGTACGTCCCAGGAACGGGCAATTTCGCAGCAGACTGTCTGTCAAGACTGGTCAATGAGAATGAGGCGAGGGAGAGGCAAGGTAAGGTGGATGATGAAGCGGATGGACTTCAGATGGAAAATGTCTGCGCCATCCAGAGGGCACTAGGAGAGGAAACATGGAAAAATGCATTGAAGGAAGATGAGGTCTTGGAGGAGGTGTGCAAAAGAATAAAAAACAGGTGGAAACACGAAGATAAACGGGAGGAAAATCTGCGACCATACTGGGTTGTCAAGGATGAACTATCCATAGTAGATGAGTGCCTGTTCAGGGGGACTAGACTAGTGCCACCCGCGCCGGTGAGAGACAACCTTGTTGAGATAGCCCACGAAGGACATATGGGTATCACCAAGACTAAACAAAGACTCAGAGAGAGCTATTGGTGGCCAAACATGAACCCTGCCAAAGAAAGGAAAATTAGAGACTGCATTCCATGCAGCAACAGTGACAAGGTCTTGAAGCAACTGACACCCCCGATGGTATGCAGGCCGCCACCATCAGGACCCTGGGAGGAGTTGGCATTGGACATCGTGGGCCCATTGTCTGGAGAGCTGCGCACGCCGTACATCCTAGTGCTCATGGATATGCATTCTAGGTGGCCTGAAATAAAGTTAGTAAGTGAAGTCACAACTAAGACAGTCATTGGATTTTTGGAAGAGGTGTTCATCAGGGAAGGGCTACCCAGCAGCATTCTCACGGATAATGGGGTGCAATTGTGTTCAAAAGAAATGGAAGACTTCCTTGGAGAGAGGGGCATTGGACACAAACGTTGCGCTTTGTATCACCCCGAAACTAATGGCATGGTCGAGCGATTTAACAAAACCCTCAAGGGGAGCATACAGTTTGCCAAGGCCAGTGGCATAAGCTGGAAAGAAGAAGCATGGAGGCGGTTAGAAGCGTACAGGTTCACACCAAACGACGGGAGTCACCCCATTCGAGTTGCTCCGTGCAAGGATACCTAATACCAAGCTAACCCCTGGGTGGATGGGGTGGCACAAGGGATGGTCAGACCACTCAAAAGAAGCGAAAAGCCTAGAGAAACAAGAGGGAGCCATGGCGAAAAGGAAGGAAAGATATGACGAGCTGAAATCTACACGAGAGGCCAGATTCAAAGTAGGGGACAGCATCAAGATCAGAACACCAACTGGTAGAGCAAGCTGGTCAGGATACAGTAGTCCAACCAAGATCACCAAATTGTTCAAGAATGCCTTGAAGACTCAAGAGGGGAAGATCTGGAATCTGGGGAGAGTAGTGAGATTTCACCCACCCGGGCATGACTCCAATAGTGAGGGAGAGGGGGAGAGTGATGCGAGGAGGAGCAAAAGTTATAACACTAATAAAACTGTTGCCACTCCCCCACCCAAGTGTCAGGTCTAGCAGGAGAGTGACCAGACCCCCCAGACATTTCGTTCAATATGTCATGATGTAGTACTTTGCTGTATTGTTGTGTTGTTATATCTCATGTGTTCATTCCGCAGGGGAGGGGAATGTGTGGTATCGCCCATCTGCATTTCCCCCCGGCGACTCCGCGTGTAATGGAGCTGCTCGCGGTGACATCACTCAGAATGTCACCGCGACCAGCGTTCCAAGGCGAGCGCCGGGAGGAGTGAGAGGAAGCTGACTGCGAGGAGGCTGTGGCTGAGGTCGTCGGGTTAACCACTGTTCATAATAAATGCTATAAGGTTATACCTACAAAGCGTCCTGCTTATTCTTTGGCCGTCACTACACCGCTATTTTGTGGGGACAGGACGGTGCCATTGGAGCGCTCCGATCGTGGCGCGGACCTGCTTTGGTGGCTGTGGGAGACCCGACTTGGCAGTGTGTGGTCTCCCTAATCCTGCACCGCTCACAGAAGGCGTCAGTGGGAGAACCAGAAATGAAACGCCGCTGCACCGGAAACCGCAGTAAGAGTAAGCCGGGCCGGCGTGAGTGTAAAGCAGCATTTTCTTCTTTTTCTTTTTACCGTTGGTGGGGCCCCCGAAGCGCGCCTGGGCAGAGCAGTGCGTCCGATTCGCAGGGCCAAGGCAAGATTGTATGGCCAAAGTCACCAGCACACACAGATAGTACCCAAGACGGTGGCGCCTCACCTCTGATACAATCACACGATTTTATTGGGATAATACCAGCATTGGGTGGAAGGCCGCAGCTTGGTGGTGGTGACTGGACCGCGCTTTGGATGGGAGGAATATTGCCATGGTAAGGGGCACTCACTCGGCAGACTATTAATCTCCAGCTGAGGAGTGGCAGGCCACGACTGTGGGGGAGGCACCAAACACAGCGGATCATCTTGATGTAAGGCAAGTGCAGGGTTAATGCCCACTGCGCCTGGCAGGCGTAACTGAAGTGAGCTGGCAGGAGTGTATGTGAGTTTGGATAACCCTCCCCCTCAGTACCGAGAAAGATATCCGTGGCAGCAGGAACCACGCAGTTTGTCAGAGGCCCTCTCTAGGAACATTGAGGGAAGGGAAAGAGAAGTCCTGCCAAGAAGGGGATTGTGCATGCCAATCGAACTAAGACCTGAAAGCAGTGCCTTGCGACATCAACGTTACGGAACAGGCGGCGGTGAGAATAAGGGCAGCAATGGTTAAACTGGACACACGACAACCGAAAATAAACTTCGAGAAGAAATTAGCTAAAGGGGCTCCACCCAACAGGAACAGTCTGATGAGACAGCCACAAGCCAACCACCAGCCAAAGACATCTGAGCTATGTTTAAAGACCTAAAATCAAGTCTCCAAGGCCTAGACACCAAGATGGATTCACTGGCGGAGAGGATGGACAGGATCACGCAACGAATGGACAAACAAGAAGGCCGCGTAAGCGTATTAGGAACAAAAGTGACAGATACGGAAGAGGGCCAATCGGAAATGAACAAAAAACTGTGGGCCGTAGACGGCGTACTACATGCTATACAACAAAAGAACGTGGATTTGGAAGCCAGATCATGAAGAAATAACATATGCATTACAGGAATTGCCGAAACCACAGACATACAAAATATGGAGAAGTACATAGAGACGATGATGACGGACCTCTTCGTATCGGGTCTATCCGCCATGTTTCTTATTGAAAGGGCTCACCCCATGTTGGGCCCACAACCTAGACCTGGTGCTCCGGCACAGCCAATTCTGGCAAGAGTCCTAAATTACAGAGATCGCGACACAATACTGCGGATGGCCAGAGAGATGGGTGACAATCAATACAAAGGAAATAATATAGCAATATACCCAGATTTTACACTCCAGGTACAGGCAGCCCGGAGGGAATTCATTCCCACCAAGAAAATCTTTCAGCAGATCTGGACCAAATATTCCCTAATTTATCCTGCGAAACTGAGAGTTCAGGGGCACGGGAAGCCTACCTTTTTTACAGACGCTAAAGCAGCACTGACTTATGCGAAACAGATGGCGAATGAACATAAACAACAGGCGTCGAGCAGTACTTCACAAGCTGAGAACAACTTGAGTGATAATGATTGATGGACCTGTGCTCATGCGCTGGATACGCAGATAGGTGCCTTATTGTGATCGTTGTTATACTGCAAATTGAATTTGTTCAGAGGTATTAGGCATATTTTTACTAAATAATGTATGCTAGGGGTTGCACTGCATGTTGCTTTACAGGAATAGGCTATTTACTGTTGGAATGGGATAGCGGAGATGTGTTGAGCTCTCGGCCACCCTGCTATGAGTGCGGGGCAGTTCGCCGGCGGACTCGCGTACCCCACTGGGATACTCCCTTGTGTTCACTACTGTGGATCATATGTTTGCAGTTATGGGGGGTGGAAGAGGCACAACCTGTTTGGTGGGGTTGGTGTGGGTGGGGTGGTGAAAGGGTAGGGTCTTGTTTACATGTTCTGCCTTGTCAAATACCACAATTCCCGTGCCAAAACAGTTTGATGCATACTAGAGCATTCATATGGGTGGCATTGGCAGGTAGGCCCGCCCGTGGCACTCAGTCTCTGCACTGCGCACGTTCGCCCACACATTGCTTGATTACGGTGCCCTGGTCATGTCTACACTACCTATGCTCCTAATGACAGCACTCACATGTCTCTCTTGGAATATTAGAGGCCTCAACAATCGCATGAAGGCCAGACTGGTACACTCCTACCTATTACGACATGAAGTCGACATATGCCTGCTGCAAGAAACTCATTTAACGGCTGCAGCTGCTAACACGCTCAATCATAACAGATGGGGTGAGGTGGTAGAAGCGGGTTATTCGAACTATGTAAGAGGAGTGGCAATACTTATTCGCAGGGGTCTTCAATGGAAAACACATCACAAGATACTAGATGGTGAGGGGCGTTGTATCATATTACAACACTCCTGTGGCAATCATAAACATGTATGGCCCTAACACAGACAGCCCTGCCTTCCTCCAACATCTATGGTAGAAAATGTAAGCACTGGGTAATATAGCAATTCTATGGGAGGGAGACTTCAATGTTGTACTGTCACCTACAGCAGATAGACAGGGTGCATCCCGCGAGCATCATCCAAAGGCTGCTAAAATGCTGACGGGTACAATAGAGGACCTAGATATCATCGACACCTGGAGAACGCTTAATCCGGTGGCCAGGGAAGGGACGTGCATGACACATCATCGAAATACATGGTCCAGGTTAGATTACTAGCTGGTCTCTAGAGACCTGCACACTTGGGTGATGGAGGCAAAACACTGTTTGTGCACTTTATCTGATCATGCGCCCACACTGATAAAATTGCAAATCCCACCTACTTATCGGCAACCTTTCACCTGGCACATTCCCACCGGTGCATTACTAGACCAAGTTTTCATAGAAGAATTACGGGAAAAACTTATTGAATACTCACACTGAACGAGGGGTCGGTGGACTCACCTGGGACACTGTGGGAAGCGTTTAAAGTGGTTACTAGGGGCGCCTGTATAGCGCTAAAGACTGGGGTACTGAGAGACAAATGTAACACCTTACACAGGTTGGAGCGTGAGATCGGAGAGCTCGAACATTCGCTCCAGGACACACCATCCTCAGTTGTCGCAGCCCAACTTAGGTCACAATTGACTGAATCCCAAACAGAGGCAGGGAGAGAAACGGCATATGCACAAGTATACACAAGCGATAGGATGCGGGGAGGGAGATCGGGCAGGGAGAACATTAGCAGGACTGCTCCGGACCCCAAGGGGATTGAACTACATTACAGAATTGCAAATGGAGAGTGGTGGGAATTTCTTCAAATAATGTCCCACTTTTACCGAACGCTGTACACTTCCCACATTGACCCAATCAGACATAAAGGATTAGGTAGACACGGTTTCACTAGCATGGTTCAACAGGGGAGCCCATGAATATATGGACTTGCCCATTACGGTAGAAGATATTCGTCAAGTGATAAGCGGTATGCTGGCAAACAAGCCCCCGGGAGTAGATGGGTTGACCGCAGCGTTTTATAAAGAATATTCTGATATCCTTGCGCCCCGTCTACTACAAGTATACCTGGAGGCAATGGAAACGGGTATTTTACCCCCCACTCTAAGGGAAGCCACCATAATCACTTTTAAAAACCAGATAAAGACCCCACTAAACCTGACTCCTATCGGCCACTGTCACTAATAAATGTGGACGCTAAGATTTATGCTAAACTTCTGGCCAACAGGTTACAGCCTATGCTGCCTCTCATTGCCTTACCAGACCAGTCTGGGTTTATTCACGGTAGATCGACTGCCCATAATCTAAGGACAATCTTTGGGCTCCTTCATTACTTGGCTCCACATGTTCAAGTGGTGGCTGCTTTGTTGGACGCTACAAAAGCGTTTCACTCCCTACAGTGGAAGTTCCTTTTTACCTTGCTGACCCGAATGGGGCTTAGCCAGATATTCATTAAACAAATGCAGATAATATATAATACCCCCATGGCTAGAGTGAGAGTGAATGGGAGGGTCCATTATTACCATTGTTGTTCCCAATTGCCACTGAGCCACTGGCGACCAGGCTCCGTCAAAATCATACAGAACGAAGTATAGGCTTCACATTTAGGGGTCTCTTGATCTCCATGTATGCCAATGATACGACCATATATCTAATTGATCCCAGAGAAAAATTCGATGTAATCATGAGGGAAATGGTTAGATTTGGTGGCTTAACAGGGATACAAATAAACTGGGCGAAATCAACGATGCTGCCACTCACAGCTGACACAGCCCTATGCGAAACTGAGTATCCTATACAGTGGGCGTCAGGTGATGTTCGCTACCTGGGCATTTGGATCAAAAGGTCCACCCAAGAAATATGGTTAGCCAACTATGGGAAGTTCACTGACTGGATTGAAAGCAAGGCCCAACGCTGAAAGCAGCTTCCATTATCCCTGACAGGGCGTACTGCTATTACAAAAATGTTCATCCTACCTAAACTTTTGTATCTATTTGTCAATATACCACTGCCACTGAACACTCATGTTTTTCAAACATATCAGCACTGGTATCCTAGACTTGGTTTGGGCTGGCAGACAGCCCAGGGTTTCCTGGAAGTTACTGACTTTGCCATTTGCTCAGGACGGCTTAGGGGCTCCAGACTTTGAGCTTTACGCATATAGCGCACAGGCGCAATATCTACACTTCTGGCACCACCCAACACCATATCAACCCCATGTGGCGATAGAAATCGACAGAGTAGCACACACCCCTCTGAATGCGGCAGTGTACCAGCCTTACAAGAGACCACACATGGAGATAGACACGGTAGAGGCTACGCGTTGGGCATGGAGAAGCATAGCCAAGAGGGCAGGTCACAGATAACTATATGCACCATCCATGCCACTGGGGGGGAATCCGCTTCTGGTTCCTCTGACAGATAGGGCTACTACACTGAGAGCACAGGCACATAATCTGACAAAAGGCTGCGATCTTTACCCTTACGACACATTCATTACCCTTCAGCAAATGTGTGTACAGCAGATGCCATCGGCATCAGACATGTTGCTGTACTATCAACTCAAAGCGGCAAATAGAGCGAGATACGCCGACTTCCCTTAGGTGTCGCCTACTTTTCCAGCATTGGAGAACATATTGTCAAACCCTTCTCCTCGTAAATTGATAACGCACATCTATAGCATAACACAAGAAACGTCCCCCATTGTCTACAGTGTGTCAAAAGCAAACTGGGCGAGTGAAGCTGACACTTCGGTAACTGATGCACAGTGGCAATACTGCTGTTCACAATTGGAACACCTTTCACCAAATTATAGGTTGAGGCTTATTCATTTCAATTTTCTACCTAGAATATACCGGACTCCGGCTCATTTACATCGAATGGGTATTCACCCTGATAATAGATGCTGGAGATGCGGAGCACAAAATGCAACAATTCCTTCATCTGGCGTGGTACTGCAGGCCAGTAGCACAATTTTGGGAGGAAGTGGGTAGACATATTTGGAACATCACAGAAAACCCAATACAACTTACACCACT
Organism: Lissotriton vulgaris; assembly: GCF_964263255.1. Classification (NCBI taxonomy): domain Eukaryota; kingdom Metazoa; phylum Chordata; class Amphibia; order Caudata; family Salamandridae; genus Lissotriton; species Lissotriton vulgaris. The sequence goes on along the minus strand of NW_028246147.1, from coordinate 46,719 downwards.
AGTGGCACTGCTGGGCTTCGTGAAAGACACACCAAGAGGGGCCCGCAAACACACAGCCATGCTGCTGCTATTAGCTTAACGCCAGGTGACCATACATTGGAAGGCGCGTCTTCCCCCAATGATAGTGGGCTGGCTAAGAGCGGTAGCTTATTGTAAAGACCAATTGACTAATTACTGGGAGCTCATGCCTGGTAGATGAATTAATGAATGAATTACACATTTGTTACGCGCACAGCTACCCGTAGGCATCCCGGCGCCCTTTGCTCGTTCATTCACATAGTTAGGCAAACAGGTGAGTTTTAACTAGCCTCCTGAATTTTTGATGATTGGGTTCCAATATCATGGAGTCAGGAAGACTATTCCATAGTTTGGTTGCCTGTAGCGAAAAGCGTCTCCCACCTGTACGTGTTCTTTTTGTTTTAGGGACCACTAACAGATTCTTATTATTAGATCTGAGGGTCCGTTGAGGGCAATAGGGGGAGAACATGGCTTGAATTAGTACGAGGCCAGTCTTATAGAAGGCTTTGTGCACCGTGGTCAGGGACTTAAACTCCACTCTCCTTTGCACTGGGAGCCAGTGTAATTGGCGCAAACCAGATCTGGCAGAGGTCCGTCGTGGGATGTCCAGTAGACGTGTGGCACAGTTTTGGACCGTCTGGAGGATTTTAATAGCGCCTTGTGGAGCTCCCAAATAGAGTGCATTGGAGTAGTCAAGGCGCGATAATATCAGGGATTGTACCAGTATTCTCCTGGAACTGAAAGGGAGGAGTTTAATGGTTTTCCTCAGTTGTCTCAGTAAGGCATAACAGTTCGCTGCTACCTTGCGCACCTGTACTCCAAGATTAAGGGCAGGGTCGAGCCAGACCCCCAGGCTCTTAATTTGGCTTTTTGGTGGGGGGGGCTGTCCAAGGCAAAGTGGCCACCAGTTGTCAATGGTGGACGGAGGCTTCTGTCCCAGTAACATTATCCAGACCGGTAGACATATGGGGGCCTCTTGTGGCCTGGCTGGGGTCAGGGGGTTCAGACCTGCGAGGCGAGCACTCAGACTGAGAGTCTCAGATTGCGTGGTGGAACACGGCTGGGGTCATTTGGCTGCATATGGAGGTAGTGGGAGTGATGCTACGACGAAGGATCACGGAAGGCTGCAGTGGATGGGACAGAGTGTTAGAAAGTTGCGGATATCACATGTTAGCCACTCATGAAAGTATGTATTATTGATTCGGTATTCTTTAGACAGGGTAGGCGGGGGGAGGGGAAGTACTTGGACTTTGTGTACAGTAGTGGAACAGTAGACTTAGGTTAATAACTATACATGCTTTTGTTTTTCTTCATCAGTTTATAATTCACAGTAGTAATATTCGAATTTGCTGCCGGTCCCCCGGGATGTCTTATCTAATTGGAAATTATAATGAATATGCTGCTGGCCCCAGGGTTGTAGGCAAAAAGCTGTGTACCTGTTCCAACTCCATAATACATATTCAAAAAAAAAAAAAAGAAGTAAAGCAAGTATTGTCAATGTAGGACCAATTGCTGCATCTGTTTTTCAAAAATAAGACTTGTGCATCATGGGATAGGTGCACCCCATTTCTTTAGTCGTGTCTCAGCAAAAGCATAGGACCTGTTAAAATTATTATAGGGAAAAGGTAAAAGCACCCTAACTACAAGCATTATTGTTGTTTATATTGTGTTATCTCACACCCCTCACAGACCAGGAGTCATGCATAACTGGAAGCACTCTCACACACCTCAGAGTACCAGTCACACCCTACCAGATGCATTCTTACACTACTCATTCAGTAGCTAGTCTTGAACTACTGACAGCACTCAAGAGACATTAAAGTAGCAGTCCCGCTCCACCAGAGGCACTCACACCTCTCAAAGATTAGTAGTCACACACTACTGAAAGCAAACACTCAGTACCCCTTACACACTGGCAGTCTCATGATATTGTGAGCATGGGCATCCACTTGTTCAACTCAAAATATTACTATTATTGCACGCCCATGGGTGGATGAATCGAAATTTGCCTAGCGCAGTAACGGTAAGTTTCAATTCTATTAAGGACACGGAGGCGAGGATTATGCTTTTCTCTCTTCGCTGTTTATTAACATCACATCGCACAGCAGCCAGAAAAGCATCAAACTTGAAAAAATGTTTAGTATTCCCAACACAGGAATATCAGAAACATTGCAATAACATCGTTTAATAACTACAAATCCCATGAGATGAACATTTAGGCAGTCCTTCTTTAGTGTCCATAAATCCCAATATAAGGCGTCCAACCAACGAACTCCTCCTCTTTCTTCGTGGCGAGTCAGGCCAAAGTCTCAAGCATCTCTTTTCGCACCATCATTCCCTGGCGGAAAAAGAACAGCGTGAGCTAAGCCATACCGCTAAGCATGAAGGCAAGTCAACAAACGTAGCGTCAAGTCATCGACATGCAATTCAAGAAAACAGTAACCATACTGCAAGTCGGAAAACGGATTACTTACTTCAGTACGGGCGGGATCTCCGCAGGAGGAATGGGTGGGATAATCCTCGCCTCCGTGTCCTTAATAAAATTGAAACTTACCGTTACTGCGCTAGGCAAATTTCGATTCTATGTCAGGACCGGAGGCTTCAGATTATGCTTGTTTAAAGCTTGTTCACCACCAAACTAGCAATATCCACCACTGGCTTAAAATAGAACCTTTTGAAGGTGGAATCTGCAGCGCGCATGAGGTCTTCTAAACGTGCCCCAAGGGCAAAAGATTTTGAGGCCATGGCCCCTCTTGCTGAGTGAGCTCCGAACTGCCTCGTATCAATACCAGCTTCCTGCATTACCCAACGCACCCACCGGGCTATAGTGGGGGAAGAGACAGCCTTGTGCGGTTTGCGCAGCGCAATCAGTAACTGCCGTTCGCCCGGAGGGCGAAGTTCCGTTGTAACATCCTCATAGGTTTTCAAACACTGAACCACACACAACTTGGGGGCATCTGCAAATGCCGGATAGGAAATAGACCTTGTAGCCGATTTCGTGCGGCGACCCACGGTAAAGGTCACCCCATCCGGGGAGAACGCTCCCGCCGTGACATCCAGGGCACGCACATCAGACACTCTGCGACAAGATACTAAACACAAGAGCATCGCCAGTTTAGCTGACAGTTCTTTTAAGGAAAGATACTTGTTAGGCTGCCAGGAAAGAAAAAGGTTCAGCACCACGTTAACATCCCACAGGACGGAATACCGTGGCTCCGGCGGTAAAGCCAGACGTACTCCTCTAAGAAGGCGACATACCAGGGGATGCTCCCCAACCGCCGCTCCATCTATATGTACATGAGCCGCTGATATGGCGGAACGTATCGTATTAATCGTCCGGTATGCCAAACCGGCGGTAGAGAGTTCTGCAAGAAAACTCAGGATAGGAACGAGGCCTGCGACCACGGGATCCAAACCCCGTCGAAGACACCAACGAACCCACCTGGTCCAAGCCGATCTATACCTCTTGGCAGTGCTGCCTGCCCAGGCCTTGGACAAAAAATGCTGAGCTGAGTTCGAAAGGCCAGGGAGTGACCAACGTTGCCTGAAAGCCTCCATGCCATGAGGCGGAGAGAACCCTGGAGGAGATGGTGAGGGACCCCGTCTGGATTGAGGAGAAGACGAGAAAGCCGGGGGAGTAGGATTGGAGAATCCCAGGAAAGTTCCAGAAGAACTGGAAACCACACTTGCGACCTCCAAACGGGCGTCACCATCACCACGTCCGCCATCTGACGGCAAATCTGGTCCGCGGCCCGTACTATCATGGAGAAAGGCGGGAAGGCATACGGCCGTTCCTGACTCCAGTCTTGGAGGAACGCATCCGTCGCTTCCGCCAAGGGATCCGGTCTCCAGCTGAATAACCTCGGAAGCTGGAAGTCCAGACGGGACGCAAACAGGTCCAGGGAAAACGGACCCCAGCATGCCGCCAGCCAGCGGAACACATGAGCATCCAGCTTCCACAGACTGGAGTCTCGGGGATACCTCGAGTGCCAATCCGCCACCTGATTGGCCCGACCTGGCAGGAATTCCGCCTGAACCGAGACTTGATGAGCGAGACAATAATCCCAAAAGTCTTTTGCCAGGTCCGCAAGGGCTCTTGACCGCGGACCCCCTAAATGGTTCACATACCGAACCGCTGAGACATTGTCCATCCACAGAAGGACGCATGACTTCACCGAGTCCCTCGTCCAGCAACGGACGGCGAACGAGCCTGCTAGAAGTTCCAAGCAGTTGATGTGAAGTCGCTGTTCGTCTGACGACCAAGCGCCGCCTGTGGAAAAATCCCCACAGCGGGCGCCCCAGCCAGACCTGCTGGCGTCGGACTCTATCACCAGGTCTGGAACGGACCTGAAAATCGCGCGGCCGTTCCACGCCTCCATGTGGGCTAGCCACCAAGACATTTCTTCTTTGACCTCCACCGACAGGGGAATCAAGTGGTCGTAGGAAAGCCCCCTGCGCAAATGGTGCGCCTTTAGTCGCTGAAGGGCCCGATAATGAAGAGGGCCCGGGAATATCGCCTGAATGGACGATGAGAGAAGGCCTACTACTCTGGCCACCTGCCGGAGGGAGGTGTGTGACTTGGAGATAGTTTGCCGAAGCAGATGCTTTATTTTGGCCATCTTTCTGGATGGCAAACTGAGAGTCGATTTCACCGAGTCCACCACAAAGCCCAGAAACACCATTTGCTGGGCGGGGGTGAAAACCGACTTCTCCCTGTTGACAATAAACCCCAGACCTTGCAACAGGGAGATTGTCTGAGACAGATGGGCGGCCAACTTGCTCGGGTCCTGGCCCAACAGCAAGATGTCGTCCAAATAGACGATAAGCCGAATCCCCTGACTCCGCAGGGTTTCTATGGCCAGGTGCAGAATTTTTGTAAAGCACCAAGGGGATGAGGAAAGACCGAACGGAAGGGCCTTGAACTCGAACACCATGTCCTTCCAGCAGAACTGAAGGAAACGACGATGCGGGGGGTAAATCGGAACCACCAGATACGCATCCTTGAGGTCCAGACGGACCATCCAGTCGTTCGGGAGCAAAACGTCCCTCAAAAGATGGATGCCCTCCATCTTGAAGTGGTTGTACACCACCCAGCCATTGAACTCCCTGAGGTTGATGACTGGTCGTCTGCCCCCGTCCACTTTTTCCACAAGAAAAATATTGCTCAGGAAACCCCGGGGATGGCGCGTTGTTCGACAAATAGCCCCCTTGCGCAGTAGCGCCGAGACTTCTTCGCCGATCAAGAGCACGTCCGATTGGGAAAACATTATAGGCCGGGGAGGCTCCGCCTGGCACGGCTGGTCGTAAAACTCTATGGGGAATCCCCGCACGGTTTGAAGGACCCATGCGTCCGTTGTAATAGCCTCCCATGCTTGGGGGAAACACGCCAACCTCCCCCCAATAACCACCTGATCTGCAGGGATAACACTCACCGTGTGAACTGTTGCCGCCGGAATCGTTCCGGAAGTTTCCGCGTCCTCTGAAACGCTGACCTCTGGTGGGGTAGAAGTTGTTATAATTCGCGTTGGAGTTGTAGCCTCCTCTGCCGGAGCCATGCCCTTTACCGGGCTGTTGCTGACCACCACGGCCGGTCGTGAGGCCCCTACCACGACCAGCCCCCCGGGAAAAACGCTGGTGGAAGACCCGCTTGATGGTCGACTGGGCCTTATCCAGGGAGGTGAAGGTGGAAACAAACTTCCCCAGTTCCTTAATGAATGGTTCACCAAAGAGTCCACCTTGGGCGACAGCGCCAGCTTCCGACTAAGCCAAATCGCCTAATTTGGGATCCAATTTTATCAGTAGCGACCGATGCCGCTCGGTCGACAGGGCACAGTTGGCATTCCCCATGAAGATAACCGCCCGCTGCGCCCAGTTGGACAGTACCTCCGGGCAAATGGCGCTGCCCGACACCTTGGCTTCCTCGGCCATATCGAGAATCTTGGTGAGGGGGCCAATGGTGTCCAAGAGTTTGTCCTGGCAGGAGCGCCAGGAACGGTCGATCCCCTACCTGGGATCCTTGACGAACTTCGCCATGAAGGTGGCCATTTTCCCATCAAGTTCCGGCGTCATGGCCACCTTCCCCTCCAGAGTCGGGCGAGGACATTCGCCCCTCAAACAGCTGCGCGCCTCCTTCTCCAAGGGCTTGCGGAGGCGGCCCGCCACAAACTGCGCCACCTTATCACCAGGCGCCCAGGCGGCCGACCGCGGGTGCATGATCTCGTCCGGGTCCAGCATGCCCGAAGTGTCCTTGGGCAACTCCGTTGAATTGGACGACGGTCGCCATGACCGCACGGAGTCCCCATCGTCGTCGTCATTGTCGGTATCCGCGGGGGAAGCCCCCCCCGGGGAGGTCGGGACAACGTTCGCCGGTGCAGAAGGTGTCTGAGGCGGAGGCGCCTCGGGGGTCGACCCAGATGCTTTAGCCAGAAAAGCGTTGCGTAGGCGCTAGAAAGTGTCCTTATCCACACCTTGCGAACCACTGGGACCCGCGTCCCCACGTGACTTTTTGGCCGCCGGAGGCTGGCCAGGATCGGTGGTGGGGGAACCCCCTGGGGCCGGTGCCAACTTGGCACATTCCTGGACAATGCGGGCTGAAAGTCTGTCCTCCATAGGCCCAACGATTTCCTGCACACACCGGTAAATCGACTGGTCCACAGCCGCATAAAACTCGTCGTCCTGGAGGTATTGGTGGGACTCCTCCTCCTCGACGTAGTACCCCTCAGCCATGGCGCTACGCAGTAGATACGAAAGTGAAACTGAGGGTTCCGATGGTGTACACAGACTGCCACGTGTGGGCCGACCGAAGGTTGGCAAAGATTGTATGCCGGTGGAACCGGACAAATAAAAGGCAGCACCAGCCTTTACAGCGCGCCGACCCTCTCTCCAGAGACCGGGCCGCACCGCCTCCCAGCGCGCTCGAGCGGGGAACACCCCAGCGGAAGCTGTTGCAGAAGAAGGTGCTGAAATCGCCCGCAGGCTTCAACGTGGGTACAACCACTATACAGACCCCAACGGGGCGTTCAAGTATGGGACAGTACAACCCAAAAGGGTGTCAGGGTTAGGCGGCAGCAGGGCACCTGCGAGGTCGACTCCCCAGCGCAGCTCCAATCAATGAGACGAAAACTGCGCGCGGGCAGGCGACACGCAACGGCTCCCTCTAGCGGTGTCTCAGCACCGCGGAATACACGGGGACATCGCGTAAGGGGCAAAGGCGTCCCCGCGATGGAAGGGGCTCTGGAAGGGGCTCTGGAAGGGAAGAAAAACCCCACAGGCCCCCCAAAGCTACAACAAATGCAAATATAATAGAAGAAAACACAAAAAACCTCAACAACACAAAAGTGCAAGAGAGGGATAATAGCACTTAACTGGCTGCGAAGCAGCGAAGAAAGAGGAGGAGTTTGTTGGTTGGACGCCTTATATTGGGATTTATGGACACTAAAGAAGGACTGCCTAAATGTTCATCTCATGGGATTTGTAGTTATTAAACGATGTTATTGCAATGTTTCTGATATTCCTGTGTTGGGAATACTAAAAAAAATTTCAAGTTTGATGCTTTTCTGGCTGCTGTGCGATGTGATGTTAATAAACAGCGAAGAGAGAAAAGCATAATCTGAAGCCTCCGGTCCTGACATAGAATCAGACGGCGGTAAACCTCAGTTTCATGAGCCAATGTGCCCCTGAAATAATGCACTATACAGCATGTCAAAATATAGTCAATTTAGTAAGGACAGACTCAGTAATTGAGTTCTAGAGTGAAAAAATAAATTTGAAGTATTTAATAAAAAAATCCAAAAGGTGCGGTATAGAGATCATGAATGCAAATACATAAAGTCATCACCATAAAAGCTCTTGGTAACTAGAAAAATACAGAATCAAATGGAAAATCAGAATAATTCCAAATCCTAAGTGAGCAGCAAAATCAATAAGAAAATGGGCGGCATCTCTTATAGCATTGGAAAGTCTTCTGGCTCAACCCCAAAATAAAGGATTGATATAGTTACCTTACAAAGGAAATCATCATATTCTACTAAATCATCATGGTGTGAGCAAAAGAATTAAACTCTCAGTAAATCAGACCCCAGCTCCATTAAAAGTCATATTGCCTTAGCATCTAAGCACATGGGGCACACGCATCAATGTTGGCTTTTGCGATTCCTTAATTACGATTATTAAGGAATCGCAATTATGGAATTGCAAAAGCCTATGCATTTAGGAATCGCTATAAAATTTGCGATTCCCAAACATTCTTTAATTGGGACTCGCAAATTGCAAGTCGCAATTAAAGAATGCCTTCCCATTCATTCCCATGGGCATATAGGCGCTCGGAATGAATGGGAGAGTACATGCACAATTTGCGAGTACCAATACCTACTCGCAAATTGCGCATGCAAATTCAACGGTGAAGGGGTGTCAAAAGGACACCCTTTTGCACACCTGAAATTGAACTGTGCACACATGTTGTGCACATACATGCCCCAAGGGCACATGTGTATGTAAACTGCAACTTTGAAAAATGGACTTGAAGTGAATTTTTCAAACTTTTTGCAAATTACCATCAAGTTCAAATTGATCGATTTCGTCATGCATTGCATTTAAGGAATCGCAATTTGCGATTCCTTAAATACAATCGTAATTTTAGAAATCGCAATAAATTGTGATTTCTTAAATTGCAAGAGCCTTTCAGTTTCATGCATCACAGAGGCCCTTATTGCGGGTGCCAACGGCCGATTTTTGCGAATCACACACTTTACGCTCGCAAAAAAAGTTGATGCATGTGCCTGTATCTTACTACAGGAATATTAAATCTGCCCACTCTGTTTTGTCATCCGGAGATGGCACAACAAACTAGTTACATGAACAACTTCAGACTATTGTGAATTAATGAAGTACAGCGAGCTATCGAAAGGGCCTTGGGAAAAGCAGCATTTCTGTGTCCATGTTTAGAGTTTTCTTCATGAACAGCAAGAACAACATCAATGGAAGTAAACAAACATGACTCTTTTTGACTGTGTGCTGCTGAAATGATTAACAGTGAACATGAGGGAGGAGATATTCATTTTTAACAAGATGGAGTATAAACCTAAAGTGAGTCCTATAAGTGAGTCCTATAAGTGAGTCTATAAGTCACAGGAATGTCACTTTCACACTCATCCTAAACTTGCAGTTGCACTACGGACAGCACTTCCACACCCTTCAGACAACATCAGCCTCACACCACCAACAGCATTCTCACACCCCTCTAGCCTAGAAGTCACACATAAACAGAAGCACTATGGCACCACTCATGCAGTAACAATAAAGTCAACAGGTCTGACTGATAACTGCAAGTGCCTCCTCACTGATTGGCGGGTTTGCGTTTGTGTGTGGTTTTGTGGATGGCTGACTACAATAATGTTGCAATGGGTGGGTGAATAGATGCATGCATGTAAGGATAAGTGACGTAAGTGCATACGTGATCTGTGACTGAGTGCTTGGACGAGTGACTGGATGGATGGAAACCTCCAGGCATGTTCAGTTGTAAGTCAGATCTACTGGCTTTGCCTGGTTCCTGGTTCTCCATTGCTTCATGCAGCTACCACTTATGTCCTACCATTAGCAGGAAAACTTGAGGCATTTACCAATTGACTGCAAATAATCAGCAATGAAACAATGCAGAGGTGGTATTATCTGTTTTCTGAAGTGAAAGCTGAAATTGCAGAAGGACTAGAGGATTACAGACGACAATGGCAGCAGATCAGAGTAGAGAGTAATGATTTAATAAGGGAATATCTCAAGGTTTTTATTAAGCTGTCATCCTCTCGGGCATTAGCATAAAATAAAATGAAAGAGGAAAGGTATGGTGAGGAGTATGGTGGGATGCCATCTCCAATGAGTCAATTGTAAGTCAAAGGGAGCGTCACGCAGAAAAGCACCGTCATACTAGATGCACCTTGAAATAAAATGTGGTAGAGCAGGCTGTGAATTGGGAGTTAATACTGAGGGAAACAAGGTGATGTGAGGGTAAAAGATCCGAATAGAATACATTTCATGATAGCATCTCTTTTTAAATGTTCTTTAATGCCCTTTAATTTATATATTGTCAAACTCCACCAACGTTTTGCTACTAAGGCAAATGGGGTACACGCAGATTAATCGAATTGGCCAGAATCACACAGTGTGGTCATAAAGTGAAGCTAGGATTGGAGACCAGGTTTCATTTACCTGTTGTTCATTGGTGCCCAACGCTTCCTCCATTCTATAAACAACTAGTTTCTATGATTGTGTTTGGGGTTATTTCAAAGGTTTGAGAGTACTCTATGTAAAAATATATATTGTATATACATTTTAAGTAAGACTCAGAACCACATCAATGAAAACAATGAAAGTGGGTGTTGAATGCCCCCACATCCCGGGCTTCTGTGCTGCCACTCTTCCTTCCCTGCTGTGTGCACTGGTGGAAAGGGCGTTGTATGCTGGAGTAGTAGGCTTCAGGGAACTATGTAAGAGGGGCTTGACATAATTTGCCTTAATCAAGGACCCCCTTTTCGGTAGTATATATGTGAACATTCCAATGAGGTAAACCAACATCCCAAAAGCTACCAATTGCCTACTTTGTTGCCTCACACGAGTGATAAGGTCAAATATGCAGAGCTGACGCCCACGTGACCTCTTTCTGTTTCTATTGTTCCTCCTAGCTCCCCGGGTGCAGCAGGGACCAGACCACAAGCGCAGAAGAATCTGAAGAGACCGCGACGTCAGATAAGGCATGTGTGCTCGCCTGTGTGGGTGCCCCTAGCACTTGCGACTGGCAGACTGTTTCGTGGCAGGAATGAAGCAAGCAGTGTTGCCCCATTTCCTGTATTACATCACTACGATGCCCTCAAAGCTCTCGCAACCTCTGTTGGGCACGACCTTTACCAGTCCAAGACAAGTGCTGACTCACTCGAGCCACCACATGCATAGTCTAGGGTGGTACCCAGAACACTGGCATCCGAGGCCAGGCTGCTCTGTATGGCACAGTGCCAGGGCCTGTCTTCTAACTCCAGCGCGAGGCCCTCTCTTATCTTGCCTGTAATCCTCTCTCACAAGCTCTAGTCTCCAATTCTAGGCTCTGCAAATAAACATATTCATTAGGGGTCGGGAGCAGGCAGGCTGGCCTTGGCCTATCAATGTCGCTGCTGACATTGACTCTGTCTCCTACCCACAGACAGGAGCAAGGGGTCAAGCGCTCACTAGTGACAGAGCTATTCCTCGGGCCACGGTTTCATCCCTGCCTCTGCGCAGACAACAGATATTACCAGATTCTGCATGATCCTTTTGTAGGCACGTACACATTTAATGCACATTCACACACATGCGACTGGAATGCGCAGGCTTTTTAGTAAAAATATTTTAAACATTCAGCCAATCATACTCAAAATGTATTTACTAACAGCCAATGGTTTTGTGCTGCATGGAGGCCTAGGAATGCCATTGTAGGAGAACTGTCCTTTCAATTTCCGTGGGGCATAGACTGTGCAAACCATACAACAATGTGCATTTATTTGATGCCTCCAGGTGATGTTCTAAAACGTGTCTTCAGATGTGAGTCTGGCTTGTGATCACGTTCGAGGGAACTCGTTCAACCAAGAAAATAGTCCTGCAGACACTCCATATGTTAGATGCGCCTGTCTCACTGGTTGAGTCTTTCGGAATAAACACAGTGGCCCATGACAAGAGATTTGGAATTCTACTTGAAGGAGCTATCCATGAATGACGTCACAGTACATCTCGAAACAAATCATCATCAGACAGAGGCTCGTTCCACAATACTTATTGTTTCTGATTGTTGGAGCTGCAGGGCCTGGAAGAGAGAACAGCTTCTGTCTCCATACTGGGCGGCCCCTTTAAGACTGGCTGTGCTCATGACATGACTGCTGCTTTAAGAACAGAGTATGCCATGCAAACATAAATTTGTGTGAACAGTGAAGCTAAATATTCATAAAAAGGTGCATTTATGTTTTCGACCGAGTGTTTGAATTACGTTTAAGAATGCTATGTTTTTATTTCTACTCCAGGCAAAAGACCAACCCAAATCCATCATTTAGAGATGACACAGCCCGAGCAAAACTATCACCTTCATACATTTCTGAATAAAGTTTTCAAAAGTGGAGATTTGAGAAGTTGGCTTTTTCAAACTGTCAAGCATCATGCTGCTCTCCATATGCAGTGGCTCCTAATTGTATTTTTCGGTCGAGCATTCGAGACCTCTTGTATATACTTTAGAATATACTTATATGTGTATGTACATTGTGGGCTCTGGAGATCAGCCCTAGGGCTTCTGCTTAGGAACTTTTTTCAGTTCAACTGCCTCTATTTAACTGTCTTGATGGAAAACGACCAGTAGAGGTCAGAAAAATACCAGAATTGCTTCCTGCTGAGGGACTTTATTTATTTTTATTTTTCTGGCAACTGCCTCTATTTACGTTTCTTGATAGAAAACGGCCAGCAGAGGTTAGTAAAATACCAGAATCACTTTAGTATTTTCTAGATTCCAGTCCACAGAAATTGTCTTCCACATCACCTGTAGACAATAATATTTTTTTCAAATCTTGTATTTTCAGTGATATGACCACTGAAGGCCCTGCTTTTATATTAACAACAGAGCTTTGGACTATACCATTTCCAGCTGAAAGGCAATATTTCTCGCCACGTGTTCCCATTCCTGGTGTGTCACGCCATTTGGTGCTTGCTTTCCCTCCATGTTAAAGAACAGGAGATGTTTCAGCACCCAGGCTAATGTGCTGCATAGCTAAATACATATAAGGTCACAAAGGCGAGACCGATTGCATTGCAAATGCTTGTTCTAGTAGCCCTGGCTATAGTGACAGCAGACTTATCCTTCTCTTCGCACAGACAATACCGCACTGCCGTACCCGGCTGATTTATCTCTGGCTCAATGCATACCTGTCAGTCTGCCTGACCTTTGACCTGTCTGTCTGCACCTATCCATCCCGGGAATCCTGGGACAGAGAGCTTAAGGAACAGGACCGGTCAGGGACCATGAGCCAGGGAACAGTGATTTTAGAAATAAAGGAAACCAAGAGAGACAGATCTTGTGGTACAGGGAAATCAAGGTCAGAGAAGATCCAGACAGTGTCTCAGAGAGGGACTCTGGCCTTTGTGAACAAAAGACCAGGGGGGAAAAGAATCGAGGACAACTTCAACAGGGATATAAGTGGGCAGATTTGTAACAACTACAGAGAACAGGTTTAAACAAGAGACCACAGCAACACAGGGCTAACCAGAACATTCATCAAGCCCCCAAAAAACAAGAGTCACAAAGACTGCCCTACGAGGACTCTGAGATGCCCCCTCTCACATCACTGAGAAGGGCATAAGATCCATTGCTTGGAAAAGACACGGCCATAGCTGGTGCAGCAGGTGGGGTGGAGTTCGTCCACACCTGAAAACCCTCTGCCAAGGTCCTTGCAGAATAATCCATGACATGATTCTCACTCACAAACCTTCAGATAGAGTTCACAAAACCAAGCTCCTTCTCCCTGAAACATCACAGGAGGAAAAGCTCTCAACCTCCAAACCACATCACCCTGACCTACACGCGCCATCAGAGGACTGAATGCCCTACCCGTGTCGGATAAACGCATGATTTCAGATATTTGGCCATTAGAACCTAAAACACCAAAGGGGCAGGGAATCTGTAAACACTGTGATGCAAAACTGGAGCATCACACAGTGTTCTGTTCATGCACTCCTGCTCATGTATTTTTCCCACCAGCCATCTTCACCCCTAAATTGTCAGGGCTGTCAACACCTCCAGGTGCCCCTTTCCCATAATCACGTGCAGCACAGTACCAAAGCTTCCTTTATCATGGAGTGCCACAAGCCTTATCCATGATCATATTTGACAAACCGTCTTTAGTCTGACATAGGCAGAAAATTGTCAGGTTTACAAACGCATCTGAGACAATCTTTCTTCACCATTTGACAATGAGATATCTGAATAAGCTGACACTAATGCAGCTCTAAAAACGCAAAAAGGGTGATGCTTTGAATGATCCACTTCAAAGCACTTGAGTTTGGAGTTAAATGAAGATCCTCACATTTCTAGGGGAACTAAACACGAAGTAGAATCTACTGGCTGAGTTTTCACCACTTAAGGAAGAGTATGACATGCAATTGGTGGATTAGAGGTAAATTTGTGCCAGAGGGCACCATCGGCACTCATTTAGGGGATTGTTTTTTGCAGTCCATTGGTGTTGTGTAAATAATGAGCAGCCCTGCTTGCACAACTTTGGGGAAAAAGAGAGAGAATGTGTGCGAGTCTGGGCTTTATGTGGGTTGAGTGCTCAGCACCGGCAGATTTGAAGTATGTCTGTACATGCTATTTCTAGAATGCAAACCAGGCCAAACAGCAGTGAGGTGCTGCATAGGGTCAAAGAAGGGTATATACTCAGCTGGTAATAGGAGAGGAAGCTGGTTTGTGGACAGTTAAAGGATTGCAATGCAGCGTTCTTTGAAGAACCACTACCACCAGCAACAGGTTGCCCGTAGAAGCTGGAACAAGATCACAGCCGACCAGCTCGCCGCCTCCCTAAGCCAGCACCCTCCTGCCAGCTCAGCGAACCCCAGCCAGGCTGCCGACAACCTCTCGAAGTGGATCAGCAACTGCGCGGACGAACTCGCCCCTCTGAGGACCCCGCCCAGCCGACCCGGCAGCAAGAAAGCCCCATGGTTCACCGACGAACTCAAGAGCTCCAAGAAGAACTGCTGAGCCCTCGAGAAAGTCTGGAGAAGGGAACCAACACAGGACAACATGACCACCCTCAAGATCGCCACCTGGAAGCACCACCAACTGATCCGCACCGCCAAGAAAACTGCATTCAAGGACCGGCTGGACAACAACGCACACAACTGCAAGGAACTCTTCAACATCGTGAAAGAGCTCTCCAACCCCAACGCAGGAAACAACGACATCACCCCATCGCAAGACCTCTGCAACTCCCTCGCCTCCTACTTCCACAACAAGATCGCGGACATACACAACAGCTTCAGCATTCAACCGACGCACGCCACGACCGCAGCAACGCCGCCCACCACCACCCTCCGCGCCTGGACTCCGATCTGCACCGAAGACACCGTCCGCATGATGAACTCCGTCCACTCCGGATCTCCGACCGACCCCTGCCCTCACTACGTCTTCAACAAGGCCGACGCTGTCATCGCACCCCACCTGCGGGACATTATCAACACCTCCTTTGACACCGCCACCTTCCCTGAGAGCTGGAAGCACGCCGAACTCAGCGCTCTACTCAAGAAACCCACAGCGGACCCCACCGAACTCAAGAGTTACCGCCCCATCTCGCTCCTCCCGTTTCCAGCCAAAGTCATCGAGAAGACCGTCAACAAACAGCTGGCCGCCTTCCTCGAGACGAATGGATCCCTCGACCCCTCACAGTCTGGCTTCCGAGCCAACCACAGCACAGAGACAGCCCTCATCGCTGCCACCGACGACATCCGAGCCCTGATGGACAACGGAGATACAGCGGCCCTCATCCTCCTAGACTTCTCCGCGGCATTCGACACTGTCTGCCACCGCACCCTAGTGCAGCGCCTCAGCAACGTCGGAATCCAGGAGAAGGCTCTGGAATGGATCGTCTCCTTCCTCGACGGAAGAACACAGAGTCCGCCTACCACCGTACAAGTCAGAGGCCACCGAAGTCATCTGCGGCGTCCCTCAAGGATCCTCGCTGAGCCCCACCCTCTTCAACGTCTACATGAGCCCCCTCGCGGCCATCGCACGCCAACACAACCTCAACATAATCTCCTAAGCCGACGACACCCAGCTGATCCTCTCCCTGACCAACGACCCCGCCGCCGCCAGAGCCAATCTGCACGAAGGGATGAAAGATGTAGCCGAGTGGATGACGACCAGCCGCCTGAAACTGAACTCAGACAAGACGGAGGTCCTCATCCTGGGCTCCTCGCCCTCCGCCTGGGACGACTCCTGGTGGCCCCCCGCCCTGGGCACCGCACCCAAACCGACGGACCACGCACGCAACCTGGGCTTCATCCTGGACTCCTCCCTCTCCATGACCAGGCAAGTCAACGCCGTCTCCTCGTCATGCTTCAACATCCTACGCATGCTACGGAAGATCTTCTGGTGGATCCCCACCGAGACCAGGAAGACCGTCACCCAGGCCCTCGTCACCAGCCGACTGGACTACGGCAACGCCCTCTACGCCGGTACCACCGCCAAGCTCCGGATGAGACTCCAGCGGATCCAGAACGCCTCAGCCAGACTCATCCTCGACATCCCGCGAAACAGCCACATCTCCGGACATCTGAGAAACCTGCATTGGCTCCCCGTCAACAAAAGAATCACCTTCCGCCTCCTCACCCACGCACACAAAGCCCTACACGATCAAGGCCCGAGCTACCTCAACAACCGAATCAACTTCTACGCTCCCAAACGCCACCTCCGATCAGCCGGCCACGCCCTCGCCGCCGCCCCCCGCATCCGAAGAGCGACAACAGGAGGAAGGTCCTTCTCCTACCTGGCCGCCAAGACCTGGAACTCCCTCCCGACCGACCTACGCCTGACCCAGGACCACCTCTCCTTCAGGAAGAAGCTCAAGACCTGGCTGTTCGAGCAGTAACGGCACCCCCCGCCCCCCAAGCGCCTTGAGACCCTACGGGTAAGTAGTGCGCTTTATAAATGTCTGTGATTGATTGATTGATTGAGTCTTCTGCTCTTTCCTGAATTTGAGTAGCATTGGAGTGGTCCTGGTGGATATCAGGACATTGTTCCTGATCCTGGCTGCACAGTTGGAAAAGGCAGAGTTTCTATTTTTTCCCTCTTCTTTACACTTCTTAGTCTGCAGTCCGATGGTGTCCTGCCAGGTGTGTCGAGAACCACAAGAGATGGTGAGGGTGTCTGCGAGATAAATGGGGTGCTGGCCGTGATGGCTTTGTAAATGATGAAGCTGGTTTTGACAAATCGTGTGGGATGACAAATAGAGCCAATGGAGTTCCATCTATTTTTTTAAAAAAAGACTTTGGAACATTTGTGTAGCTCACCCTTGTAACGTTACAAGCAAACAGCATGTTATTTTTCCGACAGTGTGCGTAGGAATCCTTAAATTAATCCAAGTCATTGATGCATTCAACATTATATTTCACACATTTTACTTCATGGTGCATGGTATATATGTCCCTATTTCTAAGAGTGTTTTCTTTTCTCAGAGGTGTTTCTGCAGTTTGTTTTCCATACAACACGAGTCTTTTATAGCACAGAAAGAATTACCTCTAGGTGTCGGGTGAGTTCAGGAAGCGCACATGTGTTCATCATGGCATGACTAAGAGCTCTGGGTGGAGGCTGAAGGTACTTTGACTTTCTGACAGTCACTGTGTTATTCAGGTGTTCTTACCTTCTTGTGGGAAGTGGCCTCGCTCACAGTGGTGTAACTTTGACCTTCTCTGTACAGTCAGAGGGCAGGACCTGGGGGGAAGTGGGCAGCAGCCTCCCAAGAAACCTTTTAAGCACTGTTATTTTTTTTTTTTTGTAGAAAGTAAGCACTGTGATGGATTCTACTGTACGTTAAGTGCGTCCTTGAGAATCTGGAGAACTTTCAGTTCCCAATATACTCAAAATCTAACCACTATTTTTGACTATTGTGTTTTTTGGGACCTAGGTAGAGGTGATAGGTGTGTAAGATAAAAGTCTGGCAGTCACCTAAGCTGCTGACTACAGAGTGAAATCTAAAACAGATTAGTGCAATGCTGGTATTGTGGAAACGTTAAAGCACATAAGGCTCAAGTTCCCAAAGTCCAAGTGTAACCAAACTGCATATGCCAGAATCCAAGGAATACACTAGTATGCCTTTCCAGTGAAAATAAATGTGGCCTAATTACAAATGTTATTTGTAAGAAAACTAGCTTTTTGCAGGCCTCCCCCCTCCACTTGCCCCATTGCTAATGATTTTTTACTCTGAAAGTGCACTGGCGCCTGCTAACCAGGCCCCAGTGACAGTGCTCTCTCCCTAAAAATGGTGGATGTGAATTGATAACCCCAGTGGCAAGGACTTTAACTCCTTTGTAAGTGCCTGTTAAGTGGTACCAGTGGTACCCAGGGCATGGGAGTTAAAAGGGTCACCAGGGCCTGAAGCACTGATTGTGCCACCCTGAGTGACCCAAGTAAACAGATGAGAACAGGCCTGCCATTGCAGACTGCAGGATCAGTGCAAACTGATCCAACTCGACCTTGCCTTCACCATGAGGGGCAAGGTCACAGCACTATTTTTAATATATGTCAGTCACCCCTAAGGGAGGCCTCCTTAACCCAGGAGGCAGGGTTCATTATATTCAAGGTGTGGACATATAAGTGCAAGCTTATATTTCTCTTGTTAAAAATTGAGGTTTCTGGTTGGGAGAGTATACAGCCTGTCCAAGTAAGAGCCACCATCCTAGTCAGGGTAAATCAGATACACAACCTAAATTAACCGGTGCTCACCCTCTGGTAGTTTGGCACAGAGAAGTCAGGCATAACTTAAGAGGCAATGTGTAAAATATTTGGCCACGCTTTACTTTGAATAACACAGTGAAAACACCACAAAAAGACTCCTCACCAGTTTAGAACAATAGGAAATATTTATCTGAGTAAAACAAGTCCAAAACAACAAAAATCCAAACAGTAGAAGTCAAGATATGAATTTGTAAAGATTAAATCCCAAAACAGTGCTTAGAAATCAATAGCCCGCAAAGGTTATTTGAGGCGCACTAGAACAAGGTAAATCCAAAGTTCAGGCCGAAAGGCAATGGAGGGCAGGCAAGTTACAGGACCCATGCAGGGCATTCTGAAAAAGTACCTTGTATGGAGCAAGCATTGGCGTTGAAGATTCACTGTGTCGATTTCAATTGACACAGTCAGGTCAATGTGTTGGAGTCGAGCCTCGCAGTCAGTGTTGAGGATCAGAGCTGCGTCGAAGTTGAGCCTCGCAGTCAGTGTTGAGGTATCGGTGCGGCGTCGAAGTTGAGTCTTTGCATTCATTGTCGAAGGATCGGCTCTGCATTGTCATCGAACCTCGCAGTCGGGACCTACGATGTCACAAATCGGCACTACGTTGCTTACAATCGGCGCAAAGGGGTCACTGCAATGATTTTTACAGGAAACAGCTGCAGAACCCACTTCTGATGCCCAGGCCTTGAGGGGGCTCCTCAGGCAAGGGTAGGATTCACAGATGGCAGAGTCCAGCAGCACCAGTAGAGTTGCAAGAAGTATTTTGTGACTCTGTAACTTCAGAGAACAGGAGGCAAGCCAACAAACCCTTTGAGAAACTTGGGTTCAAGTATGTAGAGAGCGGGTCCAGTCTCTCTCACTCCCAGGCAAAAAACAGCAGGCAGCAGGCCAACACAACAGAGTGGGTAGCAAAGTGGCAATTGCTCCTACAGCACAGCAATCGGCAGGCAGCAGGTCAACACAACAAAGCAGGTAGCAAAGTGGCAGCCCCCCTACAGCACAGCAGCTCTTCTTCCAGGGAGAATGTCCTTGGTTGCAGCAAAGTTCTGATTTTTGGTGTCAGGGGTCCAGTACTTATCCCAAATGTGCCTTTGAAGTGGGGAAGACATCAAAAAGGCCTTTGAAGATCATAGGGTCCCTGCCTTTCCTGCCCTGGCTCCAGACTCACTACAGGTGGGTGTTACTTGAGTTTGATATCCTTTAAAAAACAGAAAACACAAGGCCTTTGGCAAGAAGGAACAGTTTGTTTAATGAAACATTACAACTGGGAAACAGGCACAAGGTCTAAGGACTGTCTCATTTTACAATCAGTCTGTGTCCTTCTTTTATACAAAACATGATGGGTTATATACGTTTCCAGTGTACCATACATGGTGAGGAATGTTGGTTGATGCCTTTGGAGTTGTAAACGAATTGTCCAAGGGTTACCACAGGTGTGTCTCAACCTCGCGTGGACACCATGTGGCCAGTGGATTATGTGTCCAGATGGCCATCATGGGGAGCACATGATCAATATGTGTGCTAGGTCCTGATTGGCAATATGTTCCTAACTCATGTGGCATCTGACTTTTTATGATGTTTTTACGAGCGAGCGTACCCCCTCTGGCCATTTATGCTTTATTGGGGCAATCCCCCTTGACCGTTGTAATGTCGCTGTGCCTATCTGTGGGACTGAACAAGAGTTTCCCGCTCAAGTGTTTGCCTGCCAGCTAAACGCCCTCCCACCTGTGACCTATCAATCAACAATCCCGGGCCTAGGTCTCAGGGCACGCTTTACTACATAGTTACGAGTCGAGGTTGATGAGGAGTTCACTTCAGGTGATTCTGTTCATGAGGACGAGATTTCATTTTAAACGATTAATGCATCGATTTCCATATTAACAGTGGTATTCAACTCTTTGTGTAGGGACAGGCACAGCCCTATTCAGGGGTAAGTATCAGCTCCTCCCTTCCAATCTACCTCAGGAAGGCCCATCAGCCTAGTGATGGGCTTCCGTATGCAAATGCCAATCTCAATCGACTCTTGTGTGACTGCCCGGAGGGAATGTACAAAGCCCAGATGTCACCAGATGTATTCAAAGACAGGCAGAGGCATGGAATTGTTGAAGTAAGAAAATGCCAACTTTCTAAAAGTGTCATTTTCAGACTCACAATTTAAATTCGACTTCACTATCAGTTGTGATTTTAAATTGTGAGTCCAGTGACGCCAAACTCAAAATCTCTATCTCTTCCCAATGGGGTATTACACTTAAAAGAAGTTTTAAGGCAATCCCAATGTTAACCTGTGGGAGAGAGAGGCCTTGTAGTAGTGAAAAATTAATTTAGCAATTGTTGACTACCAGGACATGTAAAACTCAAAAATACATGTCCTGCCTTTTAAATACTCTGTACCCTGCCTTCAGGGCTGCCTAAGGCCTACCTTAGGGGTGTCTTATATGTAATAAAAAGTAGGGTTTGGGTTTGCCAAGTAGGGTAACTTGCCAGGGTGAAATAGCAGGTTAAAACTGTACACACAAACTCTACAATGGCAGGCTTGGGCCATGTTTGAAGGACTAGCGAGTGGGTGGCAGATTCAGTGCTGCAGGTCCACTAGTAGACTTTAATTTACAGGCCCTGGGCACATATAGTGCACTTTACTAGGGACTTATAAGTAAATTAAATATGCCAATTGTATATAAGGCAATGTTACAATGTTTAGAACACAGAGCATATGCACTTTAAGGACTGTTTAGCAGTGATAAAGTGTTTAGAATCCTGAAGCTATCAAAAATGAAGTCCACACAAAGAATGCCAGGTCTAACATCCCTATAATAGCCTCTTTCCATTAAGGGTTACTATAAATGTTCAGGGGGGCATAGGCTAACATGAGCTAGCACCCGGCCTCCGAGGTTGGCAGCTCCATTACGGTCCCACCGAAACGTATCATGTTTTGTGTCAAACATCTTGTCTTATTAAACCCAAGCTTATTCTAAGGTTGAATATAATGTGACATGCACCCAGTTGGCTACCTTAGAGGTTGTCATCTGGTTGTCACAGCCTTTCTTGTGCCCTGGCTGACGGCCTACAAGCGGCTGCCGCCAAGACAGGAATGTGACCCCCTGCCAGGAGGTGTGAACACTCACATGAGTCAGAAACAAAGGCCTGGATGAGAAGAGGGTGACACCTCCCTCCCTGACAGGATGACTAGTGAAGCGGCACATCAAGGCAGTGAGCTTTAAAGCTTTCACTGCCTCGGATATGCATCCAGGCTGCCTTCCTGAGGAGGACACAGGCACCCCCTAACCTCAAGCACATATTTTCCCGGGCAGGTGAGAAAATTAGGTAGTCAGGAGGTGTACACCCCCAGAAGGCTAACCACACCCCAAAAGTGGGCTACCTGGTCTGTACAGCCAAAACAGGGTTCTGTCATTTTTAAAAGTGATGGAATAGAGGGTTCTGGGTAGAAAAAGTGACACCGCCCCCTGGATGTGGTCCCCTAAGTGATTAGCTGCTGGCGCTATGAGCCCATTGGTTACTTGCACCTACACCCTTAACCGCATCGCTGCGGCGGTTATTTTTGCGCTATGCGGCTTTTTTGTAAAAGCTGCGTTAGATGACGAGCTCAGCTCGTCATCCGCACACGCCCCCCGTGGCTGATGACGAGCTGAGCTCGTCATCAGCATCGAAGGGGAGAAGTGTGGCTCACTGGTTAGAGCAGGCAGACCCTGAAGCAGAGGTCAGACCCAGGACCAGGGTTCAATTCCCGACGCGGCAGGGTCTTGAGCTCAAATGTCCATGGACTCGATAATTCTCGCTTCGGTGCCTGACCTAATCATGGGTTCACACTCTGCAACTCTGGGCATTAAGCTTGCTTAATCTCCACAACGGCCCCCCGCGGCAGGATGCCTGGCTTTCACCTTGGGGATGCCCTGTAGGGGCTATCTCACAGGGAAAAGCCAGGACGGGTTCCCAAGGCAAGCGCGGAGATACCCCTTCGGGGGTCGATTTAGGCGCTATATAAGAAACATAATAATAATACCCCTTAAGCTAGTATTTAAGTGGCACCCCTGGAACCACGACCTCACATCTGATTCGTCTTGCAATGAAGGACAATGACCCAAGTATGTGACTTCAGGACCTGCACAAATGAAGGGCACAATACTCTGCACCTGTGGCAACCACCCTGCACAATTGCAACTCGTCCCTTATCAGAGACCTGTTTCCCCAGCACGAGGGACTTTTCTGTGAGGTAAAATCAACTCCAGAACTCCTTTAGACTAGAGGTACTAGTCCCCTGCATATCACAGGCACCGACCACTCTCGGAACCAAAGATTCACCGGCTATTTGGCCCGCTGAGGAATGGCCCAAAAGTAAATGGTCTAGTGTATTGTGGGAAATGTATTCCTGCTCTCCAGCAACTTTCAATTGGCTACCGCTTTTCTCTGGACTCCAGGTGTTTGAAATATCTTCATGCTGTGTTTGCCACTGCCAAGCCTTGTTGGTTTCCAGTCCGACTACCACTACCTTTGTTCGACGTTGCAACTCGAGAGAATTCCGCAGCATCTTCAGCTCGCCACTTCAATGGTTTTGTTGTCAAGTTTTTTATCCGTTTCCTCCCCAGCACCGTCTAAGCGGTAAAACTAGCTCCCGCGTGGATCCTGCTTCAGCACCAGATAAAGCCAGTACCACTCTGCACCTGGGCCCTACTAGCCTGGTTAAATTCGACTCACTAGTATGGCCTGGTCCTGGGATCCTCATCAACTTATCCCTCCAGTGGTGTCCATTAGAATCAACCTGTAAGTGAACAGTTGTCACTGTGCTTTTCTCCATTGACTGCAACGTTAAGGTTTTTTTGCTGTGAATTGTACTGATTTATTTTTCTTTCTAAAATCCTTAACTCTGGTTATATGCATCTGATTGTGTTTGTTTTGGTGTCTAAATTCACAAAAATCAGCTTTATTTTTATAAATTTGTGTCGGATTTCATTCAAGTCATCGCAATAACGTATTGTCCATGTTTGTCATATCCTTTAGGCTAGTCCTGTCAAGCACGGTGCCCGAGCAACCTTGGCCGATACTCGGTGGAGCTGTCCTATGCAGCTATAGAGGAGT
Source organism: Lissotriton vulgaris (assembly GCF_964263255.1). Taxonomy (NCBI): domain Eukaryota; kingdom Metazoa; phylum Chordata; class Amphibia; order Caudata; family Salamandridae; genus Lissotriton; species Lissotriton vulgaris. Next base: position 23,114 of record NW_028246147.1, on the reverse strand, counting down.
TTGGCTCTGGTTCACCCCTCTGCCGTCATCTACCCAGCCGGACATTCGGACATTGTTTTCCTCGTCTCCCCCGTTGGGTTTCTTTTCCCTCCCCCCCATTTCCTCTTCTCCCCTCCGTGATTCATTGTCTACCTCCCCTTTTCCAGCCTGACCTTTCTGCATGCCCTGTAGTACTTTCCCCCTTGCCTGTTTTATTCTACGTTATGCTATGCTTCAGTAACTCTTGTAACTATTGTTATACTGTCTACCCTTCTATGTTATGCAACGCTCCAGAAACTGATGTAACTATGTAACAATGTTCTGAAACAATGTCCTACCTCATGCAAAGCGCTCTGATACCTCCGTGTCTAGCCAGCGCTATATAAAACTTTTCAAATAAAGAAATGAATAAATGTACACCCCTATTTCATACATTTGTCCCATCCACAGGACAATAGCGATTCTTACCTTTGGGACTTTTTACATAGTAGCTTGCTCCTGTCTCTTTGACACCAGGCTCTTGGCACTCTATCATATAAAGAATTATCCTGTATAAGGGTCACCACTTTTTTCATCCTTGGCCAACAGCCAGCTGTGCATGATCGCATTTGTTTAGAAAAACATTGGGGATTGTTTTCAAAACATTTATGATTGTTTTCAAACCATCCATGATTGTTTTAAAAGCACATCGATTCTAGAAAAAACCCTGAAGTGACCACTTTAGTATAAAAGACCCTCACTCCCCCGACAAATCTGAGGAGAATTCCTTCCAAGCTGAGATGGGGTCCAGCAGCCTGAATCTTTGACACACTGCGGTCTGACATCCCTTGCAGGGTGTCATCCTCGAGACAGAGACGGGGTCCTTCATTCTCAACCATAAGGTGAAGGGGCTGGTTCTTCCCTAGGGGTTTCTTGGCTACAGATACATATACATGCATATACATGCTACACATACAGATCTAGGCTAGGTACATTTAGGCAAGTAACTCAGGGCGCGCATTTTAGGAATATGCCATTGCTATTGTTTTTATCTGAACTGCTTATGTTCATCTTATTAGCACTATGGTAGAAATATATCTACTATTTACTGTATTGGTACTAGCAATCTGTTTTGTATGCTTCTGTCTCCTGATTGTCGCAGCACATTTGTTTTACACAAGGTTGTCGCTGGACCAATAAATACTTAGGTTGGTGGCAGCTCCTGGGGTTCGCTGCGAGAACTGATCGCAATACTTAGCGCTACATCGCGCACAATACTTTTGGGAAAGCCTTAGACAGCGCAGGCATGATTTAGTTGCCGGAGCTCTATCGCTACTTTTTAAAAGAATTTTAAAATATCATTCACTATTTTTGCGCAGTATTGTTTGTAAAAGCTGTCATTAAACTGTACCTCGCCCCGTTCCACCGCGGCTGACTGTGTTGTTTGCGTGGAGGACGAGGCGCCATTTTGGATTCGGCTGGACCGGAGTTAGCGGTCTAGCTCTTCTGGGGAGGCAGGGTTTAAAATGATTGGAAGACCAGGGTCCTCCGAGAACTCTCAGGTTGGTGGCAGCTCCTGGGGTTCGCTACGGGAACTGATCGCAATACTTAGCGCTACATTGCGCACAATACTTTTGGGAAAGCCTTAGACAGCGCGGGCATGATTTAGATGCCGGAGCTGTATCGCTACTTTTTAAAAGAATTTTAAAATATCATTCACTATTTTGTGCACAGTATTGTTTGTAAAAGCTGTCATTAAACTGTACCTCGCCCCGTTCCACCGCGGTTGACTGTGTCGTTTGCGTGGATGGCGAGGTGCCATTTTGGATCGGGCTGGACCGGAGTTAGCGGTCTAGCTCTTCTGGGGAGGCAGGGTTTAAAATGCAATGTGTATCCGGGAGCGCAGTGGACGAGCGCAGCGGGCGCGACGATGGATTGCCGAAGGTGCGCCTAAGGTAAGCCAGTCTGCGCCCGTCCGCGGCCGACCAGGGCCAGGGGCTATACTTTATGTCCAAAAACCCATCTATTCTAACGATGATTTACTAACACTAAGACCCCCTGAACATCCCTTCCCCCGCACGTATTAAAACGCACTTCTTTATACGGTATTTCCAAAACTAAATACTCCGTCTCCAATTCCAGCCCCAATAAACGTTCACATACTAGTAATCAGTTATCTTTAAATCCACAGATCAAACTCCGCTGCATCTATCTTAATACGCGATCCATGCCCAAACATCAAGTAGATATATTTCTATTACTGACATTTGAGAAACCTGACATTCTGTTTCTAACTGAAACTTGGCTTACCCAGGACTCATTGCCAGATATTCTGGCATCTCTCCCATCTGATTATTATATTTTAACTGCCAACCGATCTGCTGGCAAAAAGGGAGGAGGAGTGGCTGCCATTATTCATAACACTTATAAATTTACAACACTTCCCTCTCTCGTCTTGACCAACACGGAGAATATTGTTTTTAAGACTGACACTGACAGCGGAGCACTACTATTAGTCCTGCTCTATCGCCCCCCTCAATCTATGCCCACCTTTTCTACATTACTAGCTGAACAAATGACCTCTTTGGTAACAAACTATTCAAAAATTGTTTTAATTGGGAACTTTAACTTCTGGTTCGATGATACTGAGGCGGATCCTCAGGCAGCAGAACTTAAGGATCTACTTTTGGATCTGAACTTAACTCAACACATTCATTCCCCCACCCACGAGAAAGGCCATAGCTTAGATCATATTTGGTCTTATAATTTATCATTATCCATTCCCTCCATAGCCCCCTGTATTTGGGCTGATCATTCCATTATACATTTTACACTTACTATTGATGGGAGCATGAAACAGCCTTCCCGGGCGGGAGGAAAAAATAGGAAATGGAAGGGCATTAACACATCAGCATTTTTGGATACCTTGGTCACTACCCTTCCTGCAATTACTAAAGATCTCGATACCATGGAGGAGACTTTCTCGCACTGGATGCAATTGGCAGCTAACACTCATGCACCTTGCGTGAATTTTCCCCGCTCTCGTCCTAACGACGCGCATAAATGGTTTACTTCACAACTAAAGATCCAAAAACTTGAAGTCCGGCAAAAAGAAAGGAAGTGGAGAACTAAGTATCTATTGCATGATAAAGCGATTTAATGCTTGGCTCGGAAGAATTATCCAAAATCTATTCTAAAACAAAAAACTCACTACTTTTCAGAGAAAATTTTGAACTCACAGAACAAATCAAAAGATGTATTCAACATAGTGAATGATCTCTGCAATAGCGACAGAACAACTTCTTCCGTTACTCCTTCACAAGAGCTCTGTGATTCTTTAAATGCATTTTTCATAGCTAAAATTACTACCATAAAACAGAGTATACTTAATCTCCCTGCCCCTGTCCCTTTAGACGACATCTATTACAATCCTGCCATATTAGATACTCTTTCTCCCATTGACATAAAAACCTTGTCTTACCTCCTTGTACGTGTCAAGTCTGGATCTCCTGATGACACCTTTCCCCCACATATCTTCAAAGAGGTGGGCTTAGCCATTCCACAGGGCGTTCTTCCGCTGTTAAACAAATCACTCTTACAGGGCAAGGTGCCCGGCAGCTTTAAGAACGCCTTGCTTATTCCTCTGATTAAAAAACCAGGAGCAGACCCACATGATCCGATCAATTACAGGCCAATTTCCATTTTACCCTATATATCAAACATTTTGGAAGCCCATGTCTCCACTTGCTTGTCCAAGTTTATTGAAAATTCGGAATACCTGGAATCAAACCAGGCTGGTTTCCGTCCCTGTCATTCGACGGAAGCCGTGATCCTCTCTGTTCAAAATACTTTAAGATCCAATGCTGACAGTGGCATACATCAGGCCCTCGTGCTCCTTGATTTGTCGGCCGCGTTCAACACGGTTGATTATTCCATCCTTATCAACCGTGTTGAACAGGCCGGCCTCAGGGGCCCTGCTTTAAGCTGGATCACCTACTTTATTACAGGACGTACGAAATCTGTGAGACTTGGTACATTCACAGCCCCCAGAATCTCTACTACATGTGGGGTCTCTCAGGGATCCTCAGTGTCACCTTTATTATTTAATCTTTATCTTCGCCCACTACTACACTCCTTGAGGAATTTTAAAGTAAGAACTGTGACCTTGTGCTCTCCTCACGGACTGTCGCAGGTGCCTTTTTAGAGAGCGTGTTGCATGGCTAAGGTGGCTAATGTTCTTTACCTTATGGCTTATATTGCACACGGGCTACTGCACGACCGGCACAGCAGCAATCTTCAAGGTAGGCCTGCTGGCATAAGGGGTATCTGACTCGTGACTGCATATGGTACATGGCTCGATTTGCAGGGCAACAATCTTCACAGCGACTCCAACTGTCAAACGGGATCGCCAACTTTTTACCGCACACAGGCTCTGGCCCGGTCAGCATGACAGCACTCTTCACATCAGCCCCACTTGGCGTACGGGGTCACCGACTTAACACTGCAAACAGGCGATAGTCATGATGGCTTTCATCTGGTATAAGGGGTCATCTGCTTTTCTCTGCACACAGGTAATGACCCAATCAGTTTAGCAGCCGTTTCCACACAATTTACTTCGGGTATCCACACATCAGGATTCTCCCAGTGGACCTCACTCCCTCCAAGACTCTCCTCTTCCTCATGGGCACACTGGTCTTGGCAAGCAGGCAGGTGCTAGTGCTCCATGCTCCAGGGCAGGTTGTCTTGGATTACCTGGATGATGTCCCCTCATACACCTGGGAGACTAGCCAAATTAGCTTCTTGACAGTTGATAACTTTTGGAGTCTCAAGCTCCCCTTCTTATAGTCCATTACAAGTCACCAAATGTGATTTAAAGTCCAAGACATTGACGTTTATGTTGGAGTCTGCTTCCCTTTGAAGTGCACCCTCCTCTGTTCTCTCTACCTTCAGAAAGCTGTCACAGCAGAAGGGACTCTAAGTTTGATAGCCCTACAACACAGGCCATGGAAGTGACTACTGATTCATTCCTGAATGTTAGTCACAGTGACATGTGTATCAAAAGGTATTCCCAGGGTCTCTGGCCCACTCTATATAATTTTCTTATCAGCTCTATCTCTTTCCTGAGATGTGCCCAGGCCATTCCCAATAACATCTCTGTGAATCAAAGAGCACCTTTTAAGTGAACCCGACTCTCCCTTCCTCCATTGTGCCCCATCCTGCTTACAGGAATGAAGCAATACACAAATCTGTCTGGGGGGGATACCTCTACCTCCTCTGTCATGTTTCTCCATGAAGCCCTGGATCTCCATAAATAGAACAGAAAAACTTCCATGTATTGTGCTATTGTGCCTTTCACAGGCACATGCATATGTCATACATGCACAGTACAGCACTGCATCTTTAATGTATTGTACCATTCACAGGCACACATATACTCAGCACATGCATATACTGTACATGCACTGCCTAGTACTGTATTATCCCTGCAATATACCATTCACAGGCACACACACACCCAGCACATGTATACCACACATGCACTGTGTAGCACTACACACAAAACCGTTTTAGGACAAAGGTGAGTTAATCACAGAGCAACAGAACTTTAAATGAGTTAGCCTCAAGGACTCACTCCAGTGACATGTGCAAAGGGTCAGTTCACTCCTACTGATCACTACATGGTGTCCTAACACCACCCCGCTCATGCTGCCTAACTCCTGGCAAAAGCAGTAGCTTTTCAACACTATGCAGTTTCACACACCCACAGTCTGCTACTGGCCATAAATGGACCAGACTATGGGTGGGGGAACTGCTGAAATGCCACTGCAAACAACTGGAGCACAAATGGCGAATGAGCCCGGACAATACAGACAGGAGCATGTGTAGACCTGCCCTGAGACGCTACCACCAAATGATCCTGACCATCAAGGGCCCAATCTAGCGGACCGCATAAATGCCAGCACCAACAAAAACAAAGACATTTTCATCATCGTGAAAATGTTACCTCACCGGCGGCCACCTCCAACTCGATCACCCCTTGCAGGACCCCTGCAACAATCTCTCTCAATTCTTCAGCAACAAAATCACTGGCATTAACAACAACTTCAAATGCAACCGGATTAAACAGACCTCGCCGAATGCCTCCCGATCTTATCCGAAGAATTATTGCTAACCACATGGCCCATCATCACCCCCAGAGGAAGCCTCTGCCACCAGGAAGTCCATTGGCTCAGGGGCTCCATTGGACCCCTCCCACACCACGCTGACTCCAGAGGACTGCAACCTATCATTGCTATGCTTACACCCATTTTGAATGCCTCCTGTGTGACCTTCCCAGATTCTTAGAAACAGGCAACTGTTAGCCCATTGCTGCTGACACCCTCCGCGGACCGGTCAATGCTCACCATCTACAGACGGATCTCCTTACTACTATCCCCTGCCAAGATCTTAGAGAAAATCATCAACAGATGACTCATCAAATACCTAAATAACCACGTTCCTTGACATTACTCAGTCTGCTTACAGACCCAACGCAGCATGGAAACTACCCTCATCGCTGCCACGGATTACATCTGCATGACTATGAACAGAGGAGACACAGTGGCCTCATCTGCTGGACCTCCTGCAGCATTTGGCATGGTCTCCCCCCCCATTCTTATCCAATGCCTACACAACATTGGAATCCAGGGACACATCCTCACTCCGATAGATCTGCTCCTTCCTGACCGGAAGGACCCAATCAGTTAGCCTGACACCGTACACCTTGGACATCTATTATTGTGCTTTTATCTAGGAACCTGAATCAATATTGCTATTTTATGCCCTTGTACGGCTATAATCGATAATATCCATATAATGGCATAAGAATCAGATCCATAATTAAGTAAATAGCCCTTGCAGTCCAAGGCATGGCAAAAGCTACTTCCTTGGATTCCTAGAAAGCACAACGAGTTCTTTCGACACACCAAACCTCCAGCAACCTGGGAAATCCCCATTTGCTTTGTTTTGATTTGTAATAGAACTCCTGCGAGCACTGTAAGAACGGCCAGTTCTTAGTGACATCTTTATTGACGTCTTATGTCCAAACCTTACGTCAAACTCTGCACCTTTCAGGTATAAATATACCAACGTTGCCTTAAGCAAACACACGGTGGTGGTTTTGGAGCAGAGCAGCTATCTACTTGCCCGAGAGCCCAGCTGATGAGAGAGCCCACGGACGCTGCCCCTCCTCTTTGACGCGCTGAGAAAGACGCTGTCTTTTCTCCTGCCGAGAAAATCCAGCTCCGGCGTTTCCAGCCTACCCTTGCGGGTTGCTGGGATATCGAGCCCTGAAAGAGAGATACCAGACCTCCTACATTCTATTCCCAAGGTACGGTGCTGACTAAACCCTTAAAGAGAATTCTTGAATCAGATTCTTGGCAAAACCAACTTAACTTAAACTGCTACTTACTTACTCCTTCCCACGTATTAGGCTTAGGTCAGGTACACCGGGGTAGGCGTATTTTAGAAGCATCAGTTGAGCACGTTAGTCAATGTATATATGTATGTATATATTTTATCCATTTTAAAGTATCTTATGGCTAAGAAACTATATCAATGCTTTTACAGTATTATTTCATAATACTCCTTTTACTGTACGTATTTTACTTTATATTAAGTATTGCAATTGTGGCAATTCATTTCTCTTGCATGAGAAGGAAGACTGCTCAATAAATAATACCTTTTATTGAAAACGCCCGTCTCTCTCTTCTCTGCACTCTGGTGAAACTAAGAACGCACAATTGACTGAGTGAAATATCTGTCTATTGTTTTCACACGACTCTAGAGATTTACTCTTATTCTGAGGGAGCAAAGTTGTCATGTTTATGTGGTTGTCGGAAACTGAATCCCTTCTTGTCTGAGCCAGGGAAGGTTATCCATCCCTCTTCATTTGAGAAAGTTTCCAGTGACTTCTGAGCTAGCCGGCGCAAACCTAAATTAAGTTTAACATAGTCAGTAGAGACCTAGATTACCTCAGTCCTACGTCTACACTGCTGTTTATGTTATTCCAATGCACAGAGCCTATTGGGAAAATAGGAACTACACTATATGGCGCCCAACGTTTGGTAAGGCGATAAAACTAACGCAAGACGTTAGAGTAACTCAGTCGTGCTTTTTCACACAGACCCTTTTTCCCGTAAATACTCCAATAGACGTCTGGAGTGGGTGAAAGGCTAAAATCCGCCGGAACTTAGTAGGAAGAGATTCCTATGTAGAGTTTTGGTTTAGTCAACGTTGAAGGATACAGTGTTCCAAAATATTGTGCACCTAATCTTTGTCTCCTTGAAAGTAATTCTGCAACTGAAAAACTTTCAGTCAGTAAAATTACAGAAAGTGATGATGAAAGGGAGTGAGTAAAACTAGCAGCTCAACTCCTAGAGGAGGACACGAGTCTCCTAAAGGCAGAACCGAATGCAATACTCATTCCGGTCAATTTAAGAAGAACTATAACTCTAAAACTTATAGAAAATGGCCTGACACCGTGAGGTGATACAGTCATATTCGTGATAGAGGCACACGAATATCGGCAGACAGAGGTATTCTATTCATGGATAAACTTTCCAGCAGCAAACGCTGTAACACACAAATTCCACTATTACAAAATAGAGGAACCTCCGGATTAATACACTCCTTTCGAGGATGTTGAAATCCCACTAAATTACCAAGAGCATTTGCTCTGGTTTAAAGGCGCCCTAAAACATAATGATCACATCACCAGGCTCGGTCCACTAGGTAGACCAGGAGCCACGTGGCCAGTTCTAGCCAGCTACACACCACATCCAGACATCGAAAAAATGTCAGACCGGGAACTTTTAGCCCAGCTAAAAGTACTAATTCAAATTCATAGACAGTTAGTCCAATATGTAATGCGGACTGCAACAGTCCAACCAGCTATTAACGTTCCACAGCTGATCCCTCATCAGGGAAACACAAACAAAATTACACCACAGAACATACAATCATGTATTGGTAAAACACCCGCAAAACGGGAACAAATTCCATTCTGGATAGCACAAAAGATAACTCAAATAGAGCCAATATTCCCGAATACTACCCCTAGTGAGAAACACAGAATTCTGACTATCTGCCTTCCAATGGGGGTCATACCACATTTGGAGGACTGTGACACTTGGGACACAGTCTTTGCTTCCATTTACACAAAAACACATGGTGTTCCATCTCTGGCGGTAATACCGGATGTACTAAGACAGATTCAGAATGAATACGGTCCAGAACCTGCTTTAACTCTGGGTATGAAATTACTGAAAGACTTCAAGCAGGTCTCGGCTATATTATTAGCCAACATAAAAGGAGAAGCAGCATCTGTGGTGATCCGCCAAAAATTGAAAGAAACAGATATAGCAGACCAACCAATTGAACTTGCCAGAATCATAGAAAAATCCTATGAAGAAGTAGGTAGAGATAGTTTGGGTGGGAAACTGGTAAAACCCCAACTACTTGAAAATCCTGAAAAGATATTTATTAAAATTAATCTAAACACTCCAAAAAAGAGCTGGGATGGAAATAAACAATCCACTCCCAAAGAAAAAAGATTCAAGTCCAGAGGAAGGTCTCCTCGGCGGAGGGGAAGATCTCCGAACCGAGAACACAAGTCTCCCCAAAGGGAGCCCTCTGAAAAAAGATACAACCTTAGAAATAGGGATAATTCTAAAAAGCCTGATAGATATCAAGATATTGATACACGTCCCTCTCGATCTTTTCAGACTTCCTCGCAGAAATCGGAAAGAAGAGGACGATCAGAACACAGGGAAGAGCACGTCAAGTCCAAAGACAAGGAACCTGCTCAAAGTAAAAAATTACAATTTCCAAGAAAGAAGGTAGCAAGTATTAAAATAATCAAACATGCCGAGGATACTGAAGACACAGCTGAAAAATGGAGAGTGGGCACAGACAATGCTAGACAGCGCAGCAGAAGTGGCCATAGCTCGTAAGATCCTGATGAATCATCTGGAGACAGTGGACACGAATGAATACATTCAGGTGGAAACTGCAGATACCAGAGTTAGCGAACCTCATAAAATATACGAAATAACATTGCGTATAGAGGGAGTTAAGACTAGGAAGGTAAGGGGTCTGTTTGGGATAACCTCTCAAAAGGCTATGAAAAAGACTGGCCACCAGAGTTTGTCAGGGAGTGCCCTCATGGCAAAGAAATGATTATGCCTGCCTTCTCAAATCATATTCCAATTCATAGAAAATACGCATATGCAAGAAAATGGGCAGTAGCTCAAGCTCCTGCATTATATAAGAATCATGTAGGATGGGATTAGGACTCTCCTCCTCACAAAATCCAGTTAAAATGTCAACCAACTGCACAAAGACAGTATCCAATTAAGCAAGAAGCTAAAAAACAAGTCAGGGAGATCTTAGATCAACTTGAATACCAAGGGGTGATTGAAAAATGCACCTCTCAAGTGAACAATCCTTTGTTTCCTGTCTCCAAACCAGACGATTCATATCGTCTAGTCTTGGACTACAGACACCTTAACTCATGTTGCAAGACATTTGCGGTACAAAATTCGCACAGTGCGGCACTAATGAATAACATCATTCGTAAAAAATACAAAACAACATTAGACATTTCTAAAGGATTCTTTTGACAAAATATTTGCCCGGAAAGCAGGTATTTAATCGCTTTCTCAATAATGGGGTCACAGAAAAATTTCTGCCGACTCCCACAGGGATTCAAGAATAGCCCAGGATTATTCTCAGCAAGAGTAACAGAGTTACTACAAATATATGATGATGAGGCATTATCTTATGTCGATGACATCTATCTCACAGATGACGACCTGGATACTCACTTGAAAAGAGTGAGCACCATAATACTTGGATTCGCAACAGAGGGTTACAAATTCAACTTTAGAAAGTCACGAATTGCCCATCTAACTGTCCTATTTTTAGGATATGAATTATCAAGTGAAGGCAAAAGCCTACCAGACAACTTCTTAGAGAAGTGTGCTGTACTCCAAGCACCAAAACTGCTGAAGAACTTACAAGCAATACTAGGTCTCCTGAAATTCGGAAGAACTTACATTCTAAATTATGCAGAGAAGGTTAAACCTCTCTACGAATTAATACAACCTGATTATAAACCAATCAATTGGACTCAGAAACACACAGAAATTTTGAGATCATTGCAAACAGACATGTTAGCTAAAACGGAATTACAAACTCGCGACAACACACGCAACCTTGTAATCTGAGTCATCCCAGGAAGATGCGGATTCCCGTACCTGACCTCTTATGAGGGAGAAACGGTACCAATAGCTTAGAAATCACACTTGTACACAGAAGCTGAACAAACATTCAGTCACACAGAAAATATTATAAATGCGGTTCAAACTGCTATAGCAAAAGAAAGAGCCCAAGCCCAAGGCAAAAGAATAACTGTTTTTACAGCAGAATCAGCCCTTGAGGCGTTATTCGCCCAGTTAATCTAAAAACGGTGGCATTAGATCCAGAATGGATACAGTGGGAAAATTCTCTTGCTGCAAAAGACGTGAAGTACTATTTTGACCCGAACATGAAAAAACTGAAGGATCTGAAATATGAAGAATAATATCCTCTGCCAATCGAAATTCTGCCTCTCCAACAGTACTCTTGTATAAATCTATACGGATAGATTTGTAGAACATTACAATGTGGATAATAAATCCTACAATGCAGCATGCGCGATTGTTAAAGGTCGCTGGCGCTGTGGTAAATTCAGACAAAATAAAAAAAACTGAATCACTGAGAAACTGTTCGGCTCAGCGAGCTGAAATCAAATCTTTAAAGATGGCACTTGAAAATGCCGATCGTGAATTCCCGACACTAATAGTGTGCGATTCGCATTTCTGCGTCAAATCTTACAATAATGACTTGCAGAACTGGGTTTAAAACAATTACAAAGATGACACAGGTGCCACAATAAAGTATAAGAAGCTTTGGGAACAGGTAGTTCTTTTGCAGAAAGAACTACAGAAGACTCACGTGATACACACACTGAGTCATCAACGTGATGGCTTTCACGTTGCAGGGAATTCATTGGCTAATACAGCCACAGCGGAAGCAACTCAACCGGCTTCGTAGCCACAAAAAAGCGTTCAGAAAAATACATAGACGGGAAAACCATGCTGGTGGTAAAAACGTCTTCAAAAGGCGACTGTGCAGCACTACCCGTGAACTATCCACTCAATTATACATACATAATTGATGCAAACTCCGTTCCTTTTGCTGGAATCCCTGGAGTGGGGGATAGAGTAATTCCAAACATGAACAGGAGAGTCTTAATAATAGCAGACGCACACATGGGTGAAGGTCCGAGGCACAAACAGATCAAGGAATCTCTGAAAGAATTACAATCAGAATACTGGTGGCCGGGGATGAGCCTGCAACATTACAAATTTGCAAAAAGCTGTCCAAACTGCAACAGAGATCGCAGTAGTGAACCGACCGGAGTATTGCCATGGCCATTTCTGTAGTTAGCATAAGGCTATCTATGCGTAAATTCCAGCATCGCATTAATTTCCTTTTCAGACTAGATTCACTTAAAAATGCAGACCCCAGCGCTCGGCTTACGCCAGAACTGTTATAAACGATTTGCGAGTCTTTATCAGCACATACGTAATTGGCATGCTACATTCTGACCAGGGTCCTGCTTTTAGCTCTCGAGTTTATAAGGAGGCCATGACCAGCATGGGCATTGCATTGCGGTACTCTTGTCCCTTCCATCCTGAGGGAAATGGGATTGTGGAAAGCAAAAACCAAGACATAAAGCAATCTATAACGACAAAGGTATTAGGTTCGGGTGATGGGTGGGTCCAACATTTAACAAGTGTCCAACGTAGTCTTAACAATCTGCCAAAAAATTCTCCAAAAGGTTTCAGCCCGTACGAACTATTGTTCGGAACTAGAATGTATATTCAGGATTTAGATAGTCAGACTTCAGTGGTAGAAGATAAGAAAAAATGCTTTGACATCAAAGATCATTTGGCTGTTTTACAGGACTTAAATGAAACAAGAAAAGCCCTGAGCAACATAAAGTTAAAACAGCAGCCAACAGCCACTGAAGATAAACCACCTGTCCCAGCAAGGCCTGTCTGGATTCCAAAGATTGGGGATCTAGTCAGAGAGAAGATCGCGGTGAAGAAGGAATTTGGGCCTTCTTACAGAAAAGCAGTACCTGTCTTAGCTGTCAGCGGAACAAGATCAGTTGTACTACCGCCCCTTGCTGGTAAAAAGGAGAACCGAGTTGTATCCATCGACCTGGTAAAACCACAATCATGTGGCCAATAATAAGTAGTAGGCCCAGTGGACTCCCAAGAAATAGCAGAATATCAAAACTTGCTACAATCCAAGAGGTTCAAACTGAGAGACTAATCACATTTGATAAACCTGCAGTGAATAAAAAAGGACTATGCAACAATGCCATGGAACTTGTGCCTCTTGAAGCCCAAATTGAAACAGTTCGTCAAGAAACACCAGTTTACAACGATGTAGCCTCAGACTATGCTAATGAAAGAAAAATTGAAAAAGCAATTCCAACAATTGACAGAACTGCATCTGGAGATCCAAGCAAACCTGAAGAAACGCCAGCAACAAAAACTTTTAAAGACAAAGCAACAGAACTCTGTCATCAACTCAAAGAAACCTATCTGATTTCTCCATGGATTACATTTTGGATTGTGTTAGGTGTACTTTTCCTCCTGCTTTGGCTCATCATGGTACTTTGTTTGGGAAAATTCATTGAGAGAAAATACAGTACAATGGACACAGCAAGTCAGAACATCAACTTGGTCCTAAAGCCACACAAGTCATCTCACATCGAGAAAAAAGAACTATCATCAGTGAATGTCACAGCCAATCCAATACCTGGTGGGGTAGTTTGGGACAAAACGGATTACAAAATCTATGGCCCGGTTGAACTCTTGAAATATCCACATCAATTCAAAGTTTCATTAAGTGACCTAATGAAGCCTAGTACATTCTCTGATGATTGGGCCTTTGAAAGCATAAATAATATGATGTCAGATTTAGTAATGTCAGCAAAATTTACAGAACATGATTATTTACAGGGTTCATCGAACTATAAACAAATGTACTGCTATAACCACTATGCACATCACTATTTGCATAAATCTGCTCAACCTAGAAATGTTTTTAAGTATAATCAATGGGAACATTGTGCAACTCTACCTAAAAGCAGTTCGAAAACATTTTATGAGAAATTCCCATACTTCTCAGGGTTTAACACAAGTGATGCAGAAACATTTTATTATAAACTGTTAGATAAAACAGGGATAAAAACTATGTTGACAAATACTAAATTGATTTATTCGGAAACATTTTATGAAAACATGATTACATTTGGTTTTGATTTCTGGAAAAACAACATTGAAACAAAAACCATCTGGGGTACAAAAGAATGGCAGGTCCAAGGTTTAGAAGCATTATTTCGAGCCTGCATGATCCCAGAACAAATTTTGTTCTTGAATGACACCATTCAACAGACCACTTGTCTTGGCCTAGCTAAGATTAAAGACCTAAACAAACCGTCTATTCCAAAGCCAATAACTGATAATACGACCACAGATATTGAAATAGACGTATCCCAAATTTTACACCAAAACAGAACACTTCCTGATTGGAAAAAGTGGTTAATCTGACCAACAGACACAAATAATGTCAAGATAGATTCCTGAACAAAATACAGGGGTTCAAAATTACCAGACCGGACCCTGGATACTCCCAGAGACAACATCCAGGGATAGTACCAACATATAGTGTAGGGAAACTATACCTTGAATGGCTACAGACATCCACACTGGCAGAAATTAAGCAACACTTGACTTTACTTAAAGACGGTGCTGACTTGCTCAATTTCATAACGGGACCACGCAAACAGCGTCAAAAACGTTTCATAGCGGCCAGTATATATGCTGCGTACAACGAAGCTTGGAAAGTAACTCAAATTGAGACAGCAGAGTAAATACGAGAAATTGATCGTATTAATTTGGAAAAATCGCTTTCTGTTGTGGACAATGGGTTAATGACTCTGTCCTCCAGAATATATTCACTGGACAGTATTCTATCATCTACTATCGATATAATAGATCAGGACTTGCTAATGTTACAACACGGTCAGTCCCAATTACGTTCTATTGTACAGCTTGGCTGGACATTGCAAAATCTGCGTTAAGGCTACGTGCCATGGCGTCTGATAAACACAACGTCATTATTCTCTATCTTTAACCTTACTGATAAACAAATCAGTTTGGCACAAAAAGGAGCAGACTATACGATTCTGAGCATTGAAAAACTTGAGCGATTACCATTGACAATGTCAGAAAGACCTGTCATTGAATTGATAATACACGGAATAATCACAATTCCGATAACAACTTTCCAATTTAAAAATTGCCAAGAGTATATACCAGCAGGCCAGTATGAAAGGTTGGGTAAAGGGTACATTAAGTCATCATGGAAATTTCCTTACACCCACACATGTTATAGTGACAAGAACCAGAATGTATTTCTTAGTGCTAACAATTGTAAACGATCACTAAGCGGTATTCTTCTGTGCCAAGGTATTAATTTGCATGGGGCCTGTGAGGGGACTTCAAATAACCTTTCATGCCACCAGCACGGCACACCTGCAACACAGATAGAGCCATTCTTTAGACAACTTTCTAATGGGAGTTACGTTCTAATAACGGACCACAGCTTTTGTGGCATGGTGCCAGGGAAAGCATATCTCGTAAGCGTTAGTTCCATGGTCACTTGCTGTATGCAAGTATTGTATCCAAACGGCCCTCCTGATACAGAGGCGACGATTTGGCCTTCTTTGAATATCTCTTCTATACGAATTGATACTTTAAGCAGAATGAAGTCTGTTCTTTTACAAACAACCGTGCCTTTAACGTCATCAAAAGAAACGTATGATCTTCAAGTTGCAAGGACAACAGCAAAGATACATACACTTTTATCAACTAATTGCCCCGTGCATTTCGTAGAAATGCTAAGCCAAATTCTAAATATGTCAGATACCAGTGGCATCGCACATGTATTTAAGACAATTTTTTCGGGACTGTTAACACCCTTCGAAGCAGTTCTGGGCATCTTTCCCAATTTTGTCCATTCTGTCTTTGGCGGCCTACCACTACTTTTGGGACTCGTAGCAGGAATTTTATTTTTGACTCTTCTGCTCCGATATGGCAAGCCAAATCGCAGACAAGACTCCAGCAACGATGGAAGAAACAATCCTAGCTATACGCTATCGGGACCACATAACTAAAGTCCTTGGATTAGCCCGGCTAAGAGATCTAAATATGACCTGGTTTCTTTCATTCAGACCTATATGGCACAACTGCATCTTACCTGTGCTTCGATGTATGCTATGCAGAGAAGAATGCGTGTTGGACACCTGTCTTACACTACAATCAGCAGTACCAATGGATATCGATACTTTGCTAAGTCCTGTAACGGCTCATGCATCGTGTTGTCCCCAGCGGTTACCAATCCTGATGACGGCATTCGTTGAAACTTTACCACTACGATTAGGTGGGAGTGAAGTACGAGATGAGAGCAGCATCACCCAGGTACGACCCTCTGTGAGCATTGCTGATCCTGACATCGATGATAACAATCATTCTCACGACTGCACCGTTGCAGCATTTTCAAACTTGGTCGAACTTTCACCTGAAGCTGTAGACTGCTTTTTTGCACATCTGTCTGAAATGATGTTCTCCCCTGAACAGAAAGAATAACTTTTTAAAAAACCCAGCACATAGCGTTCCCCTGAACTCTGAATTCGGCCTTCAGCTTTGATAAACAAAAGCTACTGAAAACATTTGGAACTATTTTCTCCCCTGAAAACGAAATTATTTTTTTCAAAATTCCAAAATATTTACCCTTTTTTCTGGCACATGTACTCTGCTTAAAGTAGAACTATTCTTAAAGAACAAAGCTTCTATTTTAAGTAATTCTAGAGACAAAATATTACCTCAGCCTCTACACACTTACAAGCAATTGTATTTATATGTGATGAAATAGTCTTGACCTTCTTTTCTGTATTAAGAGACATTTCATGTGTAATTTTCGCATATCGTTCAGCTAAATATATATGCATCCTTTTTTACTGAATGATTACACTGCTTGATAAATGTACAGTACCAATAATCTTTCGTGTATTTCACATACACCATTTCAAATGCAAACATGTATTTTGGGGTGGGTTGGAATACACATGCACCTTTAAATGTTTACTATTGCTTAGTTTTAGTAATGATGGACATTAGATCGTGGAGTGGGTATTGTGTTTTTATCTAGGAACCTGAATCAATATTGCTATTTTATGCCCTTGTACGGCTATAATCAATAATATCCCTATAATGGCATAAGAATCAGATCCATATTTAAGTAAATAGCCCTTGCAGTCGAAGGCACGGCAAAAGCTACTTCCTTGGATTCCTAGAAAGCACAACGAGTTCTTTCGACACACCAAACCTCCAGCAACCTGGGAAATCCCCATTTGCTTTGTTTTGATTTGTAATAGAACTCCTGCAAGCACTGTAAGAACGGCCAGTTCTTAGTGACAACTTTATTGACGTCTTATGTCCAAACCTACTCTGCACCTTTCAGGTATAAATATAGCAACGTTGCCTTAAGCAAACACACGGTGGGGGTTTTAGAGCAGAGCAGCTATCTACTTGCCCGAGAGCCCAGCTGATGAGAGAGCCCACGGACGCTGCCCCTCCTCTTTGACGCGCTGAGAAAGACGCTGTCTTTTCTCCTGCCGAGAAAATCCAGCTCCGGCTTTTCCAGCCTACCCTTGCGGGTTGCTGGGATATCGAGCCCTGAAAGAGAGATACCAGACCTCCTACATTCTATTCCCAAGGTACGGTGCTGACTAAACCCTTAAAGAGAATTCTTGAATCAGATTCTTGGCAAAACCAACTTAACTTAAACTGCTACTTACTTACTCCTTCCCACGTATTAGGCTTAGGTCAGGTACACCGGGGTAGGCGTATTTTAGAAGCACCAGTTGAGCACGTTAGTCAATGTATATATGTATGTATATATTTTATCCACTTTAAAGTATCTTATGGCTAAGAAACCATATCAATGCTTTAACAGTATTATTTCATAATACTCCTTTTACTGTACGTATTTTACTTTACATTAAGTATTGCAATTGTGGCAATTCATTTCTCTTGCATGAGAAGGAAGACTGCTCAATAAATAATACCTTTTATTGAAAACGCCCGTCTCTCTCTTCTCTGCACTCTGGTGAAACTAAGAACGCACAATTGACTGAGTGAAATAGCTGTCTATTGTTTTCACACGACTCTAGAGATTTACTCTTATTCTGAGGGAGCAAAGTTGTCATGTTTATGCGGTTTTCGGAAACTGAATCCCTTCTTGTCTGAGCCAGGGAAGGTTATCCATCCCTCTTCATTCGAGAAAGTTTCCAGTGACCTCTGAGCTAGCTGGCGCAAACCTAAATTAAGTTTAACATAGTCAGTAGAGACCTAGATGACCTCAGTCCTACGTCTACACTGCTGTTTATGTTATTCCAATGCGCAGAGCCTATTGGGAAAATAGGAACTACATGACCTCATCTGCGAAGTTCCGCCAGTATCCTTCCTGATCCCAACCATCTTCAACGCATACATGATCGCTCTAGCCAGCATCATTTACTCTCACAACATCAACATCTCTCCTACACCAACATAGGACACGTGGCTCATTTCTCCCTCACGGACAAGACACTCAGGTCTCGGATCAAGATTAATACCTGCATGACTGAAATCGCCCCCTGGATGAATACCAACTGCCTGAAGCTGATCACGGATGAGACAGAAATTGTGATGTTCAGGAACAGCTCTTCACTGTGGAACTCCATCTGGTGGCCAACAGAGTCAGGACCGACCATCACTCACCAAGAACCTCAGGTTCATCATCGACAGCAAACACAACATGGCCGCCCAACTCAATGCAAACACCGCCTGTTGCTTCCAAACCCTCAAGCGGCTGAGGAAGATTTTCAAATTTCTCCCAATCAGCACCCAGAGAACTGTCACACATGCTCATGTCACAAGTCGATGTGGGGAATTGGCGGAGTTTCATTTTGTGGAATCCCCAGGAATAACATCAAAATTCAGTGAAATTCGGCAGGTGGCAAAATCAGAAAGCACTTCAAAGCCGGATAAGTTGGAGCGCCACCAACTTGGTATTCTTCATGAGGATAAAACACGATCGGAAGCAGGCACATCAGGTAGCAGCCAGATTCTGCTGGCATCCAGTTAGCATGCTCTTTAGACAAGTGTTAAAGGAAAACCTTCACAACGCTGCTTAGGAATTCCATTCCTACAGCGAGTGCTCATGCATCTGAAGCAGCATCTTCCTATGGGAGGACCGAGACAAGACCACGCCCATGCAACTTCATGGGCTAGAGTGCCTTCGACTTCAAAAACCCACCAAAGCAGTGGTTCTGCTCCCCAGCAAAATAAAACTTAACAGATGTCTCAGAGTGACAAAATCTTGAACAAGCACCGGGAGAGTTTGAAGCGTAAACATTTTCTTTTTGAGCTGTGTGGAGTATCTAGCACCAGTTTTTGATGGCAAGCATTTCCAAGTGAATGTAGAACTGGCACACTGGTAGCTGGTAGCTGTGGTTGCTTCTGATCGCGAATCACAAGAAACTACAAAGGAAATGGACATCAGCTGGAAGCCCTTTCTTTTATAATTCGCAATATATCCAGTGTTTACTTACCCTAACTGCAGGTGAAAACTAATGTTCTGTTGCTGAATTTTGAAAGATTTGGAGTTCCCTTGTGACAGCTTCAGCCCTTTGACTGCTGGCTACCACATTCTTTTTGGGTGGGTGCGCATCAATACCTGGACCTTAAGAGACAGTGGGCCAGGTGAGGTCTCTGTGGAATTGGAGAGGGCACTGAATGAGAACAGCAATGTCTCAAATTCCCCCACCCCAACTTGTGCGCCCTGCTCAGAGTCACCACCATTGATCTGTGACTAATAATCCTACATTAAAAAAATAATTACAGCTCAATAAACTTACAGTTCCACTGCAAGCGCCTTTGTAGGTAAGAGGTTCCATAAGCAGTCAATTTAGCCTCTGCCATACCTCTGGTGACTCCCTGGACTTTGTGCACCCCATACTTTACTTTGGTATAGTATATACAGAGCCATGGTCCTACATTGGTGGATCAGCGGTGGGATGTAAAGCCTTGCATTTATTGGACTAACTTAGTCAACCTCTGATAACATGACAATAATCTAAAAATGTACTTTAGTTCAACTTATTTTTTGAACATACTATTTTTTTCCAAAGTTCTAAAAGTCTTGTTAGGACCTTGTGTTAAGCATCTTTTTTAGAAAAAGTAAAAGTCACTGGAGTCTGGGGGGCAGTATAAAGAACTGTTAGTCTAGGTCTTCGAAAAAACAACCCCACTTTAGACATATAATGAGCATCACAGGGAATATGGCTGAGGAGCTCAACCTCACGCCTCACCCCAACCTACACGTTAGAAAGTGAAGGCTTCTCTGTAAGGCCAGGCAAAAAAAAACTGGGTCCAACCCTACCAGAATACAACTCCAGGAGTTCCTGGAAGGGTATGCAAGGGATCACCCCACAGAAGAAGGTGAAGACCTTCAGGCGAATGGGGAAAGTAGTGAGGATAATTAAGTCTTAGACCAATCACCTCAACTACTTAGGGAGGAAGGGGGCTTTCTGTCCTACCCTATACACCCAAGAGGTATGGGATCTGGCTCCTACAGAGTTTGGGCCAACTCCATACCAGACAGTGTGGACAATCTCCTTTTAGCAAAGATGACCAAAATACTAGACCTAGAGACTAGGCTCCTAGCTCAAGAGCAAGAGAGCAGAGATGGACCTAGGACATGTCAATGGTGGGAGCAATTGAAAAAGTCAAGAAAAGTATGGATCCTATGATCCTAAAATCCCCAAAGGGATTGTCCCTAAATCTGAGGATGGTGATGACATCACCAGGTGGTTCACAGCCTATGAGAGGGCTTGTGAAGATAGAAAAGGGAGGAAGTCTCACTGGGGGGCACTCCTTTGGAAACTGTCCTCTGGTAAGTGCTGAGACAGACTTCTGACCCCTAGTGGGGCAGAAGCAGAGTCCGATGAACTCATGAAGGGAACCTCAATTAAGGGAGTTAGACTCACTACTGAGGAGTACAGAATTAAATTCAAGGGGGCTCAGATATCCAAGAGTCATTCCTAGGTGGATTTTTTGTAGACTACTCAGTAAAGACACTAGGTGGTCGGTTGATTGGAAGTAAAGTGCAGAATTATGAAGGACGTTATAATTTGTTTATGAAGGAACACATTTTAAGTAACTACATCAATGAAAAGTTGTATCAGTATCTGGTAGACCTAAGTCGAATTTCTCCCCAAGAATTGGGAAAGAAGGCGGACCACTCGCTCAAGACAAGGGTAACCAAGACAACCTCTAGGGGTTGCCAAAAGAAAGGGGTCACAAGTCCTCCCATGGGGAAAGAGGGTGAGAAACCCAAAGATAAAATACAAGAGTCTTCTAAAGGCCCCCAAAATCCTGATCAGGGGGGTGCCCAAGCACTCTTCCCAGCCCACTAGTGGGTACAAAGGTAAACATTTTGATCCAGCAAAGGCCTGGTGTTTCCACTGTAATGAGAAGGGACACCAAACTGGAGATACTGCCTGTCCCAACAAACCAGCCCCTAGTCCCCCACCAGTTTCTACTGGTATGACAAATCTCCAGATACTCAGTGTGCCCAGAGCAAACCAATGTTCACACTGAGGCTGATTTAGTCTCTGAACGGGAGGGAGGGTTAGCCACTTTGGCTGTCTGGCTCCCTAATTTAAAGAAATATCTCCAGTACCTCTTAGTGAATGGGACTACGATAAAAGCCCTAAGGGAAACAGATGCCAGTGTCACCATGGTGAGAGATACACTGGTTCCCCAAGAGCAACACATAACCAGAAAAACCTATCCAGTTACCAATGCTGACAGTGTCACCACTAACCATGCAATGGCTATGGTGAAATTAGACTGGGGGAGTTTGCTGGTCTGAAACAGCTGCCTGTCTGTGTGGAAATTTTCTGCAAGGTAGAAAGAAAGACATATGCAGCCATGCTGCGGATCCCTGAGATAGTGTGTGTAAAAACAGGAGCACAATGCCTAGCAAGGGTGAAAAAGGAGAGTTAGAGCCTGAAATGATGGCCCAACCTCCCAAGACGAAAAGGTAGGAAGAAAGGCGAAACAGCTTCCACACTGCAAAAAGATCAGGACCCTTCTTCTCAGGGAGAGGACTTGTCAGCCCCAGTCGGAACTAAGCCCATGGAGCTTGAACCTCATGAAGTAAAGCTCTTGGGACCAAGGGGACCCTCTAGGAAACAGCAGTGCCTTGGACAGCAGCTCTGCCCCACTCTTGAAGGCCTGCAAGCTACTGCACAGGAACAGGGTGATGTCAGTGACAAGGCCTATTGGGAAGGGGACTCCTGTAGACTGAGGCCAGAGACCCAAAACCTGGTGCCAGTAGGAGAGTGGTACCAAGGGGTCTCTCGGACAAATGGAGTGGCCAGTACCCTATCCTAGAAGAAAAGAGTGAGGTCACCTATTTGGAAGATCTGGGCACTAGCAGGTCCCCCAAAAGGGTGATCCATGTGAACCGCCTCAAGCTTTTCCATGACAGGGCTGACATCACCATGCTGATGGTTACTGATAAGGATCAGGAGACAGACAGTGAACCTCTAAAACATAAGACGGTGGACTACTCTTCCTGCATCTCTATACCAGTTTCACACTTTGTAATAGTCCCGAGCCACAAACCCAGACACCAACCGTCGTATGGTGTCACTGTGTTCCAGATCCTAAAGCAATGCTTGAATGGTGTGCGCAGGAATGCAAGAAATGTCCAGAAATGTGTTCTGAAGTTATTAAAAAAATCTTTATTGATTACATTTCATAAATGATTCACAGAAAAAAGAGCTTCAGCCAACGTGTTTCGTTCTCAGAGAGAACTTCATCAGGGCTGAAGACAAACAAAATACAGACATAAATATTCACAAAAGCAAAGATCAGACG
>NW_028246146.1:0-207290 GCF_964263255.1 Lissotriton vulgaris | reverse complement strand
AACAGACACTCACAGACTGTCACTCATCCATGGAGTTACTCACACACCTAGTCAGTCATGCAAAGAATCAATCACACCTCCATTTCCTCAACTATACAGTTATACAAACTTTACTTATTCAAACATATACTAACACATATTTACTCTCTTATACAATCCCTGATACAAGTTCACAATGATCCATACAGCCACTCACACATTCACTGGCTCTTATGCACAGTTATTTATATATGTCAACTCTCACATGTACTGTGTTTTACATATGTACTTACTTTGACATGTAGCACTGAGATATCCATTCACTCACCAATACACTCATGCACACAGTCAACCGCCCATACAGCTGTTACCACATGCACTTTTGAAACCATACCTCTAGTGAATCAACTGCTCACACATCTATGCACAGAGTCATACACCTCCCAGCCACCCACACACACACTCAGTCTCCCATACAAATACTAAGGTAACCAATCAATAACCCATATAGTTACTCATATAGCTACTTATCAACACATGCAACAGTTTACAGAACAACAGACATAATGATGCACAAATTAAGACAGTTTAGTCACTAACCCATGCACTCAGTGAGACACATTTAATCACTCACTCATACAGTCAGTCATGCACCTACTAAATCCTTCATCCAGACACTTATACATCCACTCATTCTTCAATATGTAAGACATATTTTAACTTCACAGAAACATACAGTCACTGGATGTTGTCATCAGTGATGTCATTTGAGATGTCATCAGTGATGTCATCAGTGATGTCACTGACCATGTCATGAATGATGTAATATGTGACATCATCAGCAGTGGATTGCGGGTGCGCGATATATAGTTAGCGCAACTAACTATATATGGAATTTCAATGGTTTTATGCGAGTAAAATAAGGTTTTGTAAATGCGAATTCCTAACTATATATGGTCTATAACCTATGGTTTTTTCATTGAATTTCAATGGTTTTTTAAATGCAAATTTCTAACTATATATGGTCTATAACCTATGGTTTTTTCAGTGAATTTCATTGGTTTTTTAAAAGCTAACATCTGTAGCTGTAAAATGTATTATTCTTTAAATCCCAAAATATATTTAGATGTTTATTGATAATTTTTTTTTTAATATTTTTTTTCTTCGCTTCTAGTTCGCGAACCGGGAAGCTTTCCGTTAGCTCATCTTGATGCCGCGATCTAGTCCGCGAACCGGTCAACGTTACGTTAGCGGAACAGTGACGCGCCGCGGAAGCGCGACGTATCACGTTATCGCGTAATGCGTCTAATGACGCGCCGCGTTAGCGCTCCCGGAAGTGCTCCGGACCGCGAACCGGAAGCGATCTGGGACGCGGCGCGCGCCGCGTAACGTAAGCGGAACAGGTCATGTGACTTGTTTATCAAACTTCTCATTGGTTCATTTCACTTTTGGTTTCCAAATGATGTATGACTAGGTCATGTGACCTAAAAATAACACTTTTCATTGGCTCAGAACTTTTGTTTTCCCCAAATCAAGTAAACCCCTCCTTATTTCCTCACTCTGACTTTCATCTTGGTGAGAGAAAGACCATTTATCTGAAGATCCACAATGGCTTCCATTGTTGCTGCAGCTGGTGCACCCCCACCACCACCTCCACCTCCCCATAAGAAGAGAGGACCACCCAGTCAAATTATGACTAACAGAGAGGAGGAAGATGAGGAAGAAGAAGAAGAGGAGAGAGAGGGACAACAATTTGTTGATGAGTTGCCCGGGTTTCTAAACGAAAAACCAGTTTCATCTGGCAGTTTTTCACCATCCCTCCTGGAACCAAGAAAGTGAATGCAAAATATGCCACCTGCCTCATCTGTGACCACAGATTGTCGAGAGGCACAGAAAAGAAGTACAGTATGGGGAACTATACAATGCACCGTCACATGAGCAGGTGGCATCCCTTGAACTACAGCCGGGCTGAGTTAAGGGATCTTGTAGACAATCCGACGGCAACTCCTGTGGCAAGATCTACATCCACATTGTCTTTGACGGGAAGAGAGGCACAAGAGACTGTGCCAAACATCCAACGTAACTTCCAGCACATGAAGGTGTCTTGTATTTACTGTGGTGCTATGCTGTCATATGGCAACATGAGTGTCAACCTCATGAACATTGCATATGAAAATCATAAGTGCCCTAATGCACCCAAAAAGTAATTTTCTTTTTTTTTGCTCCAGTTGAGCCGTTTTGAAAGCCTGTTTTTTGTTGTCTCCCCTCCTTAAAAAACACAAAAAAAACATAAAACAGTTCTAAAAATACAAAAAAATCAAAAAATGTTCAAAAAATTACAAAAAAAACATAAAACAACAAAAACAAAAAAAAACAGTTCTTTTCAGAACTACCTCCCCTTTCAAACAAAATTGCTAGAATGTTTATCACTCTGGCAAGCTCTATTTCTTTTGGTTCGCTTCAAGTTCGCTGACCGGTTCGCGAACTTTAAGCGAACTAAAAAAAATATTTTTTTAAAAAAAAAGAAGAGTTAGTATAAGGGAAGTAAACAGAGAATAATGTAAAAAGAAAGACAGCTAGAGAGAGTAAATGAGAGATACTGTCAATGACATCATCAGCAGTGCATTGCGGGTAAAAAGAGTGGAAAACATTTACCTTATAATTCTTGTTACCTTTTTTAAATATTTTTTCATACTTTCAATCTGTAAAACAAAGAACAAACATTTCAAAAATATTAAAACATGTATTTAAAAATTAGAAAAGACAAGGGAAAAGGTTCAAAAACAAACAGTTTTTCAACAACTTTGACATTTACAGAAGTCTCTGCTTCTCTACGTTCCCTACACAATCCTAAAGATATATATTCGAAAGAAACTGTATCTTGATATTGCTGAACTGAGGCCTATTTTGAAACATGATGTTTTTCTTGCACTGCTAATGTCTCACAATAGTGATGCAATAGCAGCGCAAAAAAGATGTAAAGTCATAATAAAATTGTGTCTAACATTGTAAATGATTGTTTTAGGATGCAAATAAGATGTGTGCTTTCAAGAGCTTTCTTTGAGGTGAGGCCTCTTTTTTTTATAAAAAAAAAACACTACCCAGAAGTACAGCACTCTAAGCATTAAAATTGATATTTACAGAACTCACCTTACCCATATGTACCACACATTTCTAAATGTATATCATAAGGACAAAAAGCATAACATTAATTATACATGTTAAATGGTTTATTTTTGCTGTTCTCAGAATGTATCAAATTTCACTTAAATCAGTGACTTGAAGGTATTCATCATGTAACAGCGGGGAAAAAAAAACACAATCAAAATGACTGTGTTTAAAAAACCCATACAACCTAAGAAATCTGATTTCAAAACTTCTTAAAATTAACTTACTTTCAATGACGTCGAAGGATCTCCTATAAACAGCATCCACTCTGTTGTGCTTTAAATATTTTCAGCCCGCCACTTTCTGAAAGAAAACCTCCATCGATACGTGAAATATGTTACATAGAAAAAAAACTTCTCTCATTATATCACATGTTTCCACTAGGCCAAATCATGTTGCCGCGATTCGCAAATCTTGTAATTCTTCCAATCAAATCCCGACATTTTCTATTTTCGCAACTTTCAAAAATAAAATATTTGAGATTATTTTCACAATCCTGGACTACTAATATCTTACTCTTCTTTGTCAGTCATGTTCTCCTTTTCCTATGACACTGATACTGCTTACTATGAAGCAGACTTACTTGCATTAGGTTTATATAGTTGAATTTTTAATCGAGACAGCATTGCAGACTTACATTCCCTCTACTTAAAATTTTGGTTTTAAAAACACCAGGTAAGAATTTTTAAGGTCAAACGGCAATTTTTTTTTGAACGTTACAACAGAATCATTACAGAATGACCAGCCGTTTCCAGACTTTAAGTAAGCTGTATAATGTCCTGATGTTGTTGATGGACCATCGTGATAGATAATTGCTACAGTAACAAAAGTCCTCCCTGATATTGACAGCTGAGAAGCCACAAAATTTTTTATTAAAGTTGACAATTTTGTTCCATCAGGCCTACATCGTTGCATCATTAAAATGACATACTGGCCATATCTACGTATAAATAATGTTGACATCATATCACATTTACATTGGCTACACTCCATGTTGTGATCCGCTGCATTTACTAGCTTATTAAAGGAGACTGATTTACTGTCTGGCAAAGTTAAATATATAAATCTTTCTGAGTCTACACTAGTAGTACTTGATACCATACAGTTCTCGCAGTCATGCTGCCATTGATAAGAAAGCCCAAACAGGTGATCTACATCTACACCCTCAACTTGCAATATATCAAGCATATACATTAAAAACTCCTGACAATCTTGCTGATTATTTTCAGAGAAGTCTGTTTGACCTGAACATTCATCTAACAGATAACGAACTTCAGACACACTTTCTACTTTTGTTCGATCACTGCTACATTTCTCGAAAACAGAATTCAACAAACAGCATAAAATTTGTTCAGAATTCAACAGAATCTGTTCTTTTAAACTCTCTAGTGAAAAGAGAACATTAACCACTACATTTGCATAGCAGTTGACACCAGAACTGTTTTCAAATTGAAAACCGACAACATCTTCAACAGAATCCACTTTCTTTCTGCTAACAATTTTCGGTTCATTGACTTTTAGTCTTTTTGCAACAACCTCCCTACTATTACTGCTATTTCTACGTTTGCGGCCTACCACACGTTTCTCAAACAAAGGATATTGAGGCAAATGTGGCGCATACTCTCTTCTTAACCTATTGTATTCCTTAACACAATCTAGATCCGCACAAATGTTTGTGACATCACAGTCAATCAAGTACAATCCCGATAAAGTTCTAACTCGTGACAATGCCACATATGCCATACCCTCCTTGAACACAGAACTGCCAATATTCACCAATGCACAGTCTACACTTAAACCTTGCGATTTATGGATTGTCACCGCATATGCCAAGCAAACAGGAAACTGTTTACGGCGAACATATAAATCTTTAACAAGCAAAAACCTAGCAGAACAACGACCAATTTGCTGTACTTCCTCAATGCCATCAAATTTAATTTTTAAAAATTCTATTCCATCTCTATTTCTGTATTTCTCAAAATCAACAACATTACCCATTGATCCATTTACCAGACCTCTTTCTACATGTAAATTCCTTCTCAAAATAATTCGGCAATTTAAACACACATTCAAAGTCTTTTCAAAACCCGCTGTTTTAGATATAGTCTTCTCTAATGAATCCAATTTTGATTTCAAATTGTCTGACAAAATAATTGTTGATCCCATATGCTCTAATTTGTCGATAGCTTCAAGTTTCACAATCTCTTGCTTTTCTAAATTCAACATTTTGTTGTTGAAGATGGCACATTCTGCAAGAGTTGGCATGAGACATATCCCGGATTTCTTCTCAGTAATTTTCTGAAAAATATTCTCAGGCACAATATCTTGTTTGGGATACAAATTTGACAGTAACCGTGCATTTAAAGCTTCTTTCCCATGCTCGGTCACTTTTCCAATTCTAATATCTTGTAGAATATTCTTGTAATCTTCATCCTTTGCCTGACGCATATTTTGATGCAGTTCTGCATAATTGAAGTTTAACCATATATTGACGTTGCCAATGCTCCCTAGGCACTTCCTGGTATCTTCATGCGTGAGTATTTTGAACACAGGTTGACCTTTTACTGGTGTCAGCTGTAGAAGATCTCCGAAAACAATAATGTGTTTCCCACCAAATAAGACATCATATTCAGTTTTAAGTACTTCTTGCATTCTCAAATGCACAAAGGCAAGCATGACATTGGAAACCATGCTTACTTCGTCAATGATAAGTAGTTTCATTTTCCTCAAAACTCTTGAAACTTCACAGCAAGCATCTCCAGATAACTTGTTGTATTGTAATTTGTTGTCATGCTCCACCGGCAGCATCAATAGACGATGCAAAGTAATACCTTTAATATTATGTGCTGCCAGTCCAGTAGGAGCGGTGACAACACAAGACAGCGATGACTCAGTCCTTTCCTGCAAATAACAAGAGATTGCTTTAATGAGGAAACTTTTTCCAGTTCCCGCTTCTCCACTCACGTACAGTCGGACAGGCTTCAACGACGTACACGAGCACTCTTTCTTCTCATGACTTAATCCGTGCTCAATTTCCTTGGTAACTTCATCATATATTTTCCTCTGCTCAACGTTGAGTTGTTTTTCCAAGTCTTGTAAGTTAACTGAATCCTCCTGAGCATGTGCCATGGCTCTTTCTACTTCATTCATAGCAGTGGCAGCTTCATTTTCGATAATAGGTCCTCCAAGTGGATCTTGACTCAATGAAACAGAACTCTGACTGTCCTGAGAACTGTCTCTGGCAATCTCGGCTGCAATCGTTGCTTCCTGCTCAATTTCCAAAGTTAGCATTTCTTGATATTTAGAAAAAGCAGGACATTCTATGGACTCCTTGGCTGCATTGAAAGAGTCTTCGTAACAGAGGAAATCTCCAAGCAGTTCCTCTTCTGCACGCCAAGGCTTGAAAAGTTGCAAAAGTGCTAAATAGAAAAACTCCTTTTTTTCTGGAGATTCGCCACTTAATTTTCGATGGTTTACTAATTGGCATTTTCTTTGCTTGACCAGGCATCCCTCACTTCCAATTACAGCATACACTCCTTTCTCAATATCTTCTTTGATGTTCCTCTTGAATATATAATTTTGGAGAACCTCATATAGACAAATATTCTCAAGGTGACTGCTTCGATTTGGATAATATGTATCCAACATGTTGGTCTTCAAAATGTCGGTACTGTTTGGTTCCTTTTCTGCCAAATACTCAATTTCCCGAACAGGTTTAAGAACTCGATTTCGCGTTGCAGCAAGACCAAGACTCGCCCAAACGAGACTCCTGGATTTGGCATAGAGACTTGCTGAAGACAATCGATCAGAACATTCGTAAGCTCCGATTTCTCGATGCGACAACATCTTCAGACTGAAACTGTACAACTTCTTGCTGAGGCTCTTTTCATGGGAAATGTCCTCCCACATATCCTTCAGTTCGGTCTTTTCTTTTTTGGTGATGTAAGATGTCACATACCGAGCCACAGCCATACAGTTGTCAGCCACAAACTGTATATCCATGTTGGCATTCCACATGGACAAAATCACTGGGTTGTAGTCATTGATGTACTTGGACTCTTCGTTCCTTTTCAAATTGTATGTATTCTTGGGTGATTTCCTCGTCACATTATGTCGCAGCGAAGACATCAAACTGTTCACTCTTCCTTTAGAAATCACCGGTCGTGGAAAGTTGAAACGACATTTGGTGTAGAACTTGTCCTTGTTTCTGAATTTACGACGACAGTACTTTCCACAACGATGGCTTTGGAAACGTAGAACTTGTTCTCTTAGACTTTTCTTCTCCGTTGCGTTTGGAACAGCACACGTAGAATACTGTTCGATGAAATTCATCACTAAGTCATCCGGATCTGTTCCAAATTTAGGTGCATCCTTGATCCACAGCAACATATGTATATGAGGGGCACCTCTTGCTTGGTACTCCTTTCTCCAGAAGAAATCCAACACCTCTCCAAGAGGTGGATTCTTTTTATTTGTGATGAAAGACATCATAGCTTCAAATCTATGATTGAAGTACCTGCATACATTCACAGGATCCAAAGAACACAGTTCTCCAGGTGTCTTGAATTCAATGTTTTCAATATTTCCATTTGCCTCTCGTAGAAATTCAAGTAAGTCATCCCAGCCATACTCGGCACAGCTCAGAGTGAGGAACCATGTCGGAGTTCCTAAGTTCCTCAGCATACATTTTAAGTCACCATGACGACGGTACCAGTACTCATTAGTACCACGCTGACACGCCATGAGATTAATTAAGTGAGAATCCAAAATACTGTCTTGGACATTGACTTTATGCATAAAGTCACTTGCCGAGATGTTTCGCATCTGTATACCACTTTTTAAGATGTGGTTCACTGCATATGACAGTCCAGACAGATCGCTTTCAAACAGGAGATGAAACAAATAGGGAATGCATTGCCGAAACCTAGGATCTTCTGCATACAATCGTAAAGTCCGGTATTCAGACGCAGGAATTTCACGAGGTCGCTCATCATATCTTCCTCCTTGACCTGTGGGAAATAGCTGTGGGAAACACCGAGCTTCCAAACTTTCCTCCCAAACACTAATGGGACTCCCTTTGGCTTGTTTCATTTGAAACAACTCAATAGCATTCCCCATCACTTCCTTGGAATGCAAAGGATGAACACTATAATGTTCATATATTTCTTCACTTTTAGAGGCCTCTACTTTCTCAATTTGGCCAGCACACAAATCGCTATCCTCTTCATCACTTACTTCCTCTTCTGCAACATATACATTCTTATAGTACTTATTATTTTTCTTCAAATACACTGTTGCCTTTTTGACTTTCCTAACATCCACTAAATCTTGCCATATTTTCTTATTCTTTGTCGGAACCCCATTAACCAAGATAACCAGAGGTTCCTCTTCCACTTTTTCTATTCCAATTGTGTTAATGTTTTTGTTCAAATCTAGAGGCAAATAAACAACTCTTCCCTTTAATCCTCTCTGTAAATCTGCTGGAGGCAATTTCCCTGTCTTTGGCTCCATTCTTACAATAGCCTGAAAGGGATGGATACTTTGAATCAAAATAGATTCATAAGTATTTAAATCCTTCAATTCAGAAGGAATCTCAACCAATTCCAGATTATTATGAACTGCCCTAGCAGGCATCTGGTTTTGGTTTAATTTATTACAACAATAAGTACACACACGTTGATCCGATCCCAAATCAAAATAATTTTCTACCATCAAGTATGTGGCTAAATCCTTCCATTCACTATTATTTTCCCTTTCACTTTTTGCATATAAATCCACTACCTTAGTCTGATTCTTATAATAAGTGCGTCGACAACATACACAAGTGAAATTAGGCCTCTCACTTGATTTCATCTGAAACGTGGCAATTTCCTTCTGAAAATTATCTGTACTGGAAACCTGTACATTATCTTCCACATTACCCTCTACTTCAGGGTCAATTTGAACATTCTCATCTTTACTACCAAAGTAACAAAACTCAATTTCTTCACAAAGATTCTTCACATCTATTTCAGAACCATGCAAAAGAGCAGCACATAACTGTTTAAGCATAATTGCTGGACTCTTAGCATAATACAACATTCTCACTAATTTTCTCACTTTATTATGATGCACTGCTAGCATCCTGAAATGATGAAAAACACTCTGGCATACTCTCCTGGAAAGACAAGCCAGTGAATGACCACGCAAACCTGTCATTTGTCTCACTCTGCAAGGATCTAAATCTTGCAACAACTTCATTTTCTGCTTCAAACTTTTCTTATTAAATGTCCGTATAAAATCACATAGCAAATTGATGGAAACCTGTCGCACACTGCAAATAGAACTACACTTCCAAATGTACACAGGACCCTTAGGACGTCTTCCTAAAACCTCATCACTTAGCGCCTCTTCTGTCTCTGTTGTCACAAGTAGTTCTTTTTCAACTGGACAACCATCCTTCACTTCATAAGCTCGACCACTGATGTCAACTGCATGCACCAAATCATTATCCTGAAAATAAGTCTCCTCATTAAAAAATGCCTCAGAACTTGAACTATGCATCCATTCTCCAGAAAAAACTTCACAAAAGTTAGTACGATTTACTACTCTCTTCCATCTACTTTTTGTTTTGAAATCAGAAATTACCTTGCTTAGTTTCCTAATTCTATTGATTACCAAAATAAACAACTTTCGCTTGATTTCAAAAGCATGATCAATAATTTTCTCTACATTTTTCTTCTTCCTATAAAATGCCGCTTTCTGTTGGCCTTTCTTTTTAATATTTTTCAATAAATTAACTAATATCCTATTACGGAACATTCGTTGTCGAATGTCCCTAAACTGTTGTTTCCTTCTACTATCATGCACAGAGTTATCTCTTCCTCTACCAGTAACATTTGTGATGGGTCTCTCCTTTCCATTTAAATTACTTCTCTTTTTGTTAAGAGACACATTTTTTTGAGCAAAATTTTTTTTACTACAAATATTTCTTAAGAATGATTTCGTGCTCTTACCCGGACCTTTCTTGGTGTTTTGACAAGTATTTGGGGAAGAGGACTGCTGCAATAAAACATCATCCTGCTGTCTTTGACGTTTTCTAGCCTTTCGTATTCGACTTCTGGAAGGCATTTTCCAAACTATGAAAGAATCTGCAGTTGAATCTGTGAAAAAATATAATATAAAATGTTATTAACCACTATTACCAAACAGTAAATAAATAACAGTCATCTAAAACTTAATGCTGTACTAATTATTTAACATAGCAAATATTTTCCACCAGCACTGCATCACAAAAATGACACTCAATGGTACAAAACAGGCATACAACACTCATAAATCACTCCCTAATATTTTAAATCATTAATTCAGGATGACGATAAGATGTAGCCTATCTAAAGGTTTGTTTAGGCCCAGATCTTTGGACTGGGGTGAATGTGTGTCATTGATCCACATTCAGTCCATCACCTGTTTTGTTTATTTGAGGTGAGGCCAACACATGGTTGCAGATAAGATTTTCACTGAAAAAAAACCAAGGTAAAAAAACATGTGAAGGCCTACCAATGAAGTAAATCATTAAATGAAAACCAATACATTTCTGGAAATATGCACTACTAGTGCTTCATAAGATGTTTTGGATCATATTTATAAGTTATTTGAGTATCTAGTATGCTATTTTACATTCTTCATGGTGCAAATTTATTGTAAATACGCTCCCACCTGCGGTTGGCAAATTTAGATTTTGATTATGGGAGTTAGATAGGCATGTTAATAATTTCCCAAAAATGGTATATAACCCCAAACAACCTTTGAAGCAAATGCTCTTAGCCATGTTATCCACCTCCCATTGGATAACATGGCTAAGAAATGCTTGCAAATGTGATAAAAAAAGGCCTGCAATGCATGAATAACGCAGAAAAATCAGCGATATTCATGCATTTTCCAACAAATGCTCTTAGCCATGTTATCCACTTCCTATTAAATAACATGGCTAAGAACTGCTCAGGGCACCATGAGGAACGCTTTCCATTTAAAAAGGGAAAAATAACATCAAAGACACTAAAATGCCTTCTAAATATGAACCCAAACAACCTATGAAGCAATGTGAAAAAAAACTGCCGCAATGCATGAATATAGCAGAAAAATCAGCGATATTCATGCATTTTCCAGCAAATGCTCTTAGCCATGTTATCCACTTCCAATTAAATAACATGGCTAAGAACTGCTCAGGGCCCCATGAGGAACGCTTTCCATTTAAAAAGGGAAAAATAACATCAAAGACACTAAAATACCTTCTAAATATGAACCCAAACAACCTATGAAGCAATGTGAAAAAAACGGCCACAATGCATGAATATAGCAGAAAAATCAGCGATATTCATGCATTTTCCAGCAAATGCTCTTAGCCATGTGATCCACTTCCTATTAAATAACATGGCTAAGAACTGCTCAGGGCCCCATGAGGAACGCTTTCCATTTAAAAAGGGAAAAATAACATCAAAGACACTAAAATGCCTTCTAAATATGAACCCAAACAACCTATGAAGCAATGTGAAAAAAAACGGCCACAATGCATGAATATAGCAGAAAAATCAGCGATATTCATGCATTTCCCAGCAAATGCTCTTAGCCATGTTATCCACTTCCTATTAAATAACATGGCTAAGAACTGCTCAGGGCCCCATGAGGAACGCTTTCCATTTAAAAAGGGAAAAATAACTTCAAAGACACTAAAATGCCTTCTAAATATGACCCCAAACAACCTATGAAGCTCTAACAGTACATATCCTGAAATTTAATTCATTTCAAAATTCGTTTTTAAACACAGCATATAAATCAATTGTATACCTGCATTCATGAAGAAATGACTAAAAATGTCCTTGAGACACATGAAAGTGTTTTCTGGAATGCCCTAGCACCATTTTTGGGACACTATTAACATGGCTAGGTAACTCCCATAATCAAAATCTAAATTTGCCAAGCACAAGTGGGAGCGTATTTACAAGACACTTGTCCCATGAGGAACACTTTACATTTTAAAAGGCGAACACAACATCTTAGACACTCAAATACCTTATAAATATGGCCCAAAACAACCTATGAAGCTCTAGCAGTACATATCTAGAAATGTAATTGATTTCTTAAATCGTTTTTAAAAGCAACATATCTGTTTCAGCTTACATAACAGACCATGAAATGGCCTCCATGTATTACAATATCTTGTGTAACTGCATGCCAGAATGTTACACCAAATATGCAATTATAATTTCTCTTTGAAACTAATTCTATTAGTATATCACTAGAGACAAAACCACATTTTAAAAACACAGCTTTCTTCATCATTTTCTCCTTAAATCATACTATTCTCTATCTAAATTAAATAAATCTTTTCTCACCTTAGCAAATATTTTTTGAGTTTTGAAAACAGTCTCAGAAATACACCAAATTGTCTTCAGCAGAAGAAAAAGGATGCACTCCAAAGGCTGCAGCTATTGAAAGCACAGAAATACAGATATTCTTTTCACATATCTCTCATATTAGCCAATCATACCTCTTCCCTCACTTTTTTCAAATCAAAACCCTTCCCCCCTCTGCCCTGTCTGCCTTGTTTCCATAGCAACCACCTCCTGGAAGACCTCTCATGTTTGCAAATTCACACAACAATGTTTCAATTGAACTCTGAACTCTCAGTGCACCTGCGTATCCAGTGCAATCTTTCATTAAATGTTTCTTCCTTGACCATTCAAATTACATCTTTCAAAGAACACATCCATGCACCCTAACTTTCTGTTTTCAGAAATGGAAATGCACCAATCACTGCTAATGAATCATTAGCATTGTAAATCCACAGTTTTTTTTCTTTAGAAACTCCTACTGTTTCAACTGCCCTTTCATTACCACACTTCATCTGACTGCAGAACAACCTTCTTCCACCATGTTTAACGTCTGGATTGTTGGACATAGTTACATCCACTGGGCTCAAAGGTATGCTGAGAGCAGAAATTT
The DNA here is from genome assembly GCF_964263255.1 of Lissotriton vulgaris. Taxonomy (NCBI): domain Eukaryota; kingdom Metazoa; phylum Chordata; class Amphibia; order Caudata; family Salamandridae; genus Lissotriton; species Lissotriton vulgaris. The sequence goes on along the minus strand of NW_028246146.1, from coordinate 194,159 downwards.
ACACAACCTCAATTTACAAGATGTGGAAATTAAGTGGTTGGGCCAAAGAGGATTAAAATGTCACCAATTGATACCATTGGTGAAAACCTTTATGCATTTGCCAAAACCTGACCTGTTAATAGTGCACTGTGGAGGTAATGATTTGGGCACTTTGACAGGGGTAGGTCTGGAAATGCTTTTAAAGGACACCTTGGAGCAATTAATGGCACTTTTTCCTCAAACTGCCTTGGTATATTCCAATATATGCCAAAGACAGAAATGGAGGTGGTCCAACCAATTTTGTCCACAAATTGAGAAAGCGAGGAAGCATGTAAACAAATCTGTTTCAGCTTACATGAGAGACCATGGAATGGGCTCTCTGTACAACAATAACTTGCGTTACTACATGCAAGATATCTACAGAGGAGATGGAGTTCACTTCTCAGATGAGGGCAACAGAATTTTCATTCTGAATTTAAGACTCTGCATTGGTACCTACTTATAAGTACCTAAATGTACCATAAACCCAAAAGCTCTTCTCAGAGCTACCCTACATCTGATCACTCACAATTATTATTTTTCTCTAACTTTTTTCACTAATTTTCCACAAAATTCGCTCCCCGGAGCGCTACCCGGTTCGCTAACCGAAAGCTAACCTCGCGGAATTTTTTTAAAAAAAATTTTTTTTCCGCACATATAAGCCTCCTCAGCCACGCTCAGAAAACCTAGGGGGTCAAGATAAGTCTACCATGACCCCTTCTACCCATTCTAAACATTATTTGCCCTCCATCTTGTATCTTAATGCGAACGAAACACAAAATGGTGGACTCCCGTGACGCTTAAGGTTCGCTAACCGGGCAGCTTCCCGGAAAGCGGTCCTAAAAAAAGGCGGGAAAGTAATTTACAGAATAACGACTAGAAACACTCTCACCAAATATAGATTAGCTCATACTACATAACAATCCCTTCCATTCTCACAAATTTCATTGAAATTCCATTTAGCCATTTAGCCTGTAGACCTCTCCAAGTACCGTGAGGTAAATTACTTCACAAAACACATCTGAATTGTTGGAATTGACAACCAATGAAAATGTTACTTTCATTTTCTACTTTTATTACCTGACATTTGATTGGTTATATACCTGTATATATATAAAGGGAGAGAAGGAAACACAGCCATTTTGACTACTACTTCTTGTTGTACCTCCTATTTCAAAAGCTTCAAAAAACTTCAACTTCTTTGTGAAGGTAAGTTATAATTTAATATATTGTGCACTATGACTTAATATAGTAGACTTTTTCTGCTACATATACACTATCCCTCTGTAGTAGTAGTGTCTTGGTTAAATCACATACACTTTTTTTTAGTCCTATTTCCACTCTCATACTATACACTGCCAAAAGATAAATTCACTGATAAAAACTGCCTATCTAAAATTAATCCCAACAGTGCCCTATCTCTACTAATATATATTTTTTTAATCCAAATTTCAGGCAAAATGGAAGGCGAGCAGCAAGTTTCATTTTCGATTGAACTGAAGGAGAGCAGCCAAGACAAACTTGATGACTTTATGGATGACAGTAGAGACCACGAACTTCTACAATGTGTTGAAGCAGTAGACAACTTGCTTCAAAATGAAAAACAATTACACCCTATAATAAATTATGACATTTCTGACAATGAAATGTTAGAAAATTTAATAAAGTATGAAACACAATCATAATAAAAAAAATAAATAAATAAAGAAAACAAAAAAAAACAAGAAAAACAACAAACAATTAACATACAGTATTAGAAAAGTCTTTCATTCTTTTATCCATAAAGTTCGCTGCCCAGAAAGCTATCCGGTTCGCGAACTTGGCGCTTACCACGCAAAAAAAAATTTTTTTTTTTGGACCCTCCTAGGCCCTTTTAAAACCTCCACATAAAACCTAGGGGGTCAACGAGGATCTACTATGCCCCCTTATGGTAATTTCCCCCTTTGTTTTGGCCTCCTCTTGTCTCTCGATCCTACCGAGAGACAAGATGGCGGCCGCTCCGGACTGTTTAGAATGTTGACAGACACCGGAGGGCCAATCAGCTTCTCATCGCAAAGTTCCGTTACGCGAAAGGTTCGCGAACCGGATCGCTGCCCGGAGCGCTGTTACAGATATATATCTTGATTTAAACGTTAATTTCTCAAAATCCACTGAAGCACATATATTGAGACCTAGCAAAGGCACATCGGGCTAACAGTCCCTACAATTTTGCCAAGTTTCGTGAAAATCCATTCAGCCGTTCGGGCTAAAAGTGAGTCCAACCGCCCTATGGAAATTAACATGGGAAAAAGGCGTTTTGGGACCCCCCTTTTTTCTCGGCCCCCCCTCCACAAAACCCCCCCAAATTTTCAAGGTCTGCTCAGAAACAAAATGTGCCATTTTCCTGAAAATTTCAGCCAATTCCGTCCACGAACGCAAAAGTTATTAGGCATAGAATTTTCAGAAATCCCATAGGGAAAAAATCCTAACTATATATACCTACTGGCGACCGCCAGTAGGTAATATATATATATATATATATATATATATATATATATATATATATATATATATATATATATATATATATATATATATATATATATATATATATATATATATATAAATATATATATATATATATATATATACATATATATATATATTCACTGAAAAAACCATAGGTTTCACACCAGTTATAGTTAGGAATTAGCATTTAAAAAACCTATTAAATTCACTGAAAAAACCATAGGTTTCACACCAGTTATAGTTAGCTGGAAATTTTACTGATATAAAACCATTGAAATTCCCACGTTATAGTTAGTCGGACTCACTATAACTTGCGCGTGCAATGCACTGCTGATGACATCACATATTACATCACTCATGACATGGTCAGTGACATCACTCATGACATCACTGATGACACCATCCAGTGAATATGTGTCTTTCTGAAAAATAAATATTAGTGAGTTATGTTTAAATATTTAAATACATATATTAGTGTTTCACTTTGTGTATAAGTGGCTACATGTGTTGATAAGTAGCTACATGCGTATGTATATGGGTTATTTGATATTTTTATTAGTATTAGTATGAGTGTCTATATGGTTTGGTGGAGGTATTACTTAGCACATAGATGCATGAGTGACTGACTCTTTGTTTGTATGTGTTTTGAAGACAGCATATGTACAGGACTGTATGGGTGGATGAGTGTCTATCTGTGTTTTTTAGTGAGTGAATGACTGTCTCACTAGTGTCTTTATCAGTAACTACATATGTTTTAATCTAGTATATATGAATATTGATGTATATAAGTGAGTATATGTGAGAGTAAGAGATTGTAAGATTTCCTGTTTAAATAAGTATGTGTTTCTTTAAGTGATTGTTTAAGAGAATAAATATGTGTAATTTTCAATAGAAGTAAGGTGGAAGTGTGTGTATAACTCTATATTCAAATAAATGGTTGTTCAATAGTTTATTTGCACGTGTGAATATGTGTGTGAGTAACTTTTGGATGAATGTCGGTGTGTAACAGGATGTATAGGTGTATCTCTTCATATGATCAGTGAGTATATGTATGAGTGACTATATAGAACTGTTGGTGAATGAGTGGATGTGTATATAGATAGTGGAAGTACAGAATTGCTTGTTGTAACTGATATAGGTATGTCCATTTTTAAAAAATTTCAGTTTCTATTTTTGAATATGTGTCTGAAGGGTTACTTTACACTGAGAGGAGGTCTGTCACTGTGTCACAAGGATGGTGTCATCAGTGATGTCATGAGTGATGTCACTGACCATGTCATGAGTGATGTAATATGTGATGTCATCAGCAGTGCATTGCACGCGCAAGTTATAGTGAGTCCGACTAACTATAACGTGGGAATTTCAATGGTTTTATATCAGTAAAATTTCCAGCTAACTATAACTGGTGTGAAACCTATGGTTTTTTCAGTGAATTTAATAGGTTTTTTAAATGCTAATTCCTAACTATAACTGGTGTGAAACCTATGGTTTTTTCAGTGAATTTCATAGGTTTTTTAAATGCTAATTCCTAACTATAACCAGTGTGAAACCTATGGTTTTTTCAGTGAATTTCATAGCTTTTTTAAATGCTAATTCCTAACTATAACTGGTGTGAAACCTATGTTTTTTCCAGTGAATTTCATAGGTTTTGTTAATGCTAATTCCTAACTATAAGTTTCACTTTATAAATAAGACTGTTAGCACTCTAGTTGTTCTTTTTAACACTCTGGTACATTCTGTCATTGGGCTACAGTTGGGCTACATCTAGTTGAAATTTGGGCTACATTTACAATTTTTGGTCTCTGGTGGCCATCTTTGGGCTACATTGGGCTACTTTGGGCTCTAACATATATTAAGCCCAATGTAGCACAATACATATTTTTCTAAAGTTAATTTTTTTACAAACCACTTCAGAATAGGGCTACCTGTCCCTACAATTATCCCATTTTTTTTTTTAATTTTTGGGGGGAGCGCCCCAAAAAGCGTATTTCTGAAAAGCGCCCCGGGGCGCGCTTCCGGGAGCGTCCCGTGAGCGCCAATATCGCAAACGAAAACATGATCGTGACGTATCGCGTAGCCGCAACCGCGTAATACGCACGGCGTAAGCGCTCCCGGAAGCACTCGAGCGAATACGATCGCGCAACGTAGGCGTCTGACACGCTTACGCGGCGCGCCTCTGGCCGCGCCCCGAGGCGCGTCGCGTAAGCGCGTCGGTTCATGTGACCAGAAAATAACACTTTTCATTGGTTCATAACAGTTTTGGTTTCATAATGATGAAGCCCATGGTCATGTGACCTGTAAATAACACTTTTCATTGGTTCAAAAATTATTTTTTTCTAAATTTAGAGAAACCCACCCATTTCTCTCACTATTGATTTGCACTTGGAGAGAGCAAGAGGTGTTTTCTGAATTGTCTACTCATTAATATCCTGATCTACAGCAATGGCTGCAAGGGAGTCATCCAGCAGTGATTCAGATGGATTTGTGCAAGAGGACCCTCCTCACCCGAAAACAAAGAACCACTTCATCTGGAAATTTTATGAGATCCCTGAAGGACAAAAAAAAGTTAATGCTGGAAAAGTTACTTGTAAAATATGTGGCAGTATTTTATCCAGAGGCAATCCTCTAAAAAAATACAGCTTTGGAAATGCCAATTTAATTAGGCATGTCAAAAGAAAACACCCCAACAATTACTCCAGGGAGAGTGTCAGGGAGCTGGCAGAGAAGGCACGGAGAGATGGCAGCAGCACCTCCACTGGTGGACCAACACCTTCAGGTTCAAGACATGCAAGAATGGTCCCTAACGTCCAGCCGGTATTTGCAGGAATAAAATTTTTATGCAAGGACTGTGACGAACTACTCTGTTACGGGGAGCAGAGCGTTGAACTCATTGCAATAAAGAAACAGGAACACCAATGCTCTCCCCGTCCCTAAATTTTCTCATTTTTTTGCTCCTGTTGAGCATTTTTTGAATCCCTGTTTTTGTTTTTCCCCTGAAAAAAAACCAAAAAAAATATAAAATCGTTTCAAAAAGTATAAAAAAAATATAAAACAACAAAAACAAAAAAAAAGTTCTTTTCAGAACTACCTCCAATTTATAAAAAAATGACACTTTTTAAAAAAAAAAAAGTGTCATTCTTTTTCTCAATTGTACGCTCACCGGTGCGCGTACCAGGCGCTCCCTCGGCGCAAATTTTTTAAAAAAAATTTTTGGGGCCCCGTACGGCTTTTTTATGACCCCCACATCAAACCTAGGGGGTCAGGGGGGGTGTACCCTGCCCCCTTTTGCTCATTTCCCCCTTTGATTTTTACCACCTCAATCCTACCGAGGTACAAGATGGCGGCCGCTGCGGACTGTTTCGAATGTTTACAGACACCCGAGAGCCAATCAGCTTTCCGTACGCAAGTCGCGTGGCGCGCTTTGAGCGCTCCCCTGCGCGCGTACCGGGGCGCCGCTCTAGATATATATATTTTTTTGAACCTAAATTACTCAAAATCCACTTGAGCACATATCTCGAGACATAGCAAAGGCACATCGGACTACCAGTCCCTACAATTTTGACAAATTAGGTGGAAATCCATTCAGCCGTTCGGGCTAAAAGTGACATCGACCGCCCTATGGAAATTAACATGGGGAAAACGCGTTTTGGGACCCCCCTTTTATCTCGGCCCCCGCTTCACGCATCCCCCCCAAACTTTCAGGGAAGGACCGGAGCTCCACGAGGCCATTTTGAGGAAATTTTCAGGCAGATTCGTCAACCGGCGCCAAAGTTATTCCAAATAGAATTTTGAGATTTAACATTGAAAAAAATCCTAACTATAACTACCTACTGGCGACCGCCAGTAGGTAATATATATATATATATATATATATATATATATATATATATATATATATATATATATATATATACATATTTATATTACCTACTGGCGGTCGCCAGTAGGTAGTTATAGTTAGGATTTTTTTCAATGTTAAATCTCAAAATTCTATTTGGAATAACTTTGGAACCGGTTGAGGAATCTGCCTGAAAATTTCCTGAATATGGCCTCGTCAAGCTCCGGTCCTTCCCAGAAAGTTTGGGGGGGATTCGTCAAGCGGGGGCCGAGATAAAAGGGGGGTCCCAAAACGCGTTTTCTACATGTTAATTTCCATAGGGCGGTCGATTTCACTTTTAGCCCGAACGGATGAATGGATTTCCACCAAACTTGGCAAAATTGTAGGGACTGGTAGCCCGATGTGCCTTTGCTATGTCTCAAGATATGTGCTCCAGTAGAATTTGAGTAATTTAAGTTAAAAAAAATATATATATCTGTAAGCGCGCCCCGGTGCGCGCACCGGCGAGCGCTCCGGTCGCGCCACGTGAGGTGCGCACGGAAAGCTGATTGGCTCTCGGGTGTCTGAAAACATTCGAAACAGTCCGGAGCGGCCGCCATCTTGTGTCTCGGTTAAATCGAGACACAAGAGGTGTCAAAAACAAAGGGGGGAATTGACCATAAGGGGGCAGGGTAGACCCCCCCTGACCCCCTAGGTTTAATGTGGGGGCCATGAAAGGGCCCAGCGGGGTAAAAAAAAATATATTTTTTTTTGATTATCGCGGGGGCGCGCCTGGTACGTGCACCGGGGAGCGCACCGGGGAGCGCACCAGGGAGAAAAGAGAATGGCAGAGTTTTAAAATTTAAGTCATTTTATATAAATGGGAGGTAGTTCTGAAAAGAACTGTTTTTTTATTCTTTTTGTTGTTTTATATTTTTTTTCGGAGTTTTTAAACTTTTTTTGGTTTTTCTGAACATTTTTTGTTTTTTTTGTATTTTTTAAGGAGAGAAACAAAAACCAAGCATTTCAAAAGGGCTCAACAGGAGAAAAAAAAAGGGCAACAAATTAATATTTCCTTTGGCACTTGTGGTTTTCCCAAGCACGATTAATAAGAGTGATGCATTGCTCACCATAGCAAATCGTTTGACCACAAAATTTACAAACCATTTTAAAATTTGAAAAGTTGGTTTGTATGATGGAGCATGTCTCCCTAACTTCCGGTCCTGATGGGGTGGGAACAGTAGTTTTGGAGGTGCTGGCAGAAGATTGTACAGGGTTTTTGGCCAGTTCCCTGACCTCTGCCCTAGAATAGTTGTTGGGATGTTTTCTAACCATATGCGGAATCATTGTGTAGTTGCCGAAGGAGTACTTCTTGTTGGGATTCCCCCTTGACATCTCCTGATGACAGATAAGGCAGGTTGCTTTAGGTGCATTCACTTTTTTTTGTCACTCGGGATAGAAAAAAATTGCCAAATGATGTGCTCTTTTGGCTTGTATGTTATGTTGTCCTCTGGGACGAATCTACTGTCCTCTTCGTCCTCATCCTCCTCCTGTTCTGGATCTCCACCACTGTGAAGTTGTGGAGGTCCTTGTGGTGATGGTGGTGGTGGTGGTGGTGGTGGTCCAGAAGATCCAGCAGCTGCAGCTAATGTAGCCCTTTTCTATAGATAAAAGTAAAGGTCTTCCTCTCTCAAAGCAAAAAGGTAGAATAAGGAAAAAAGGTGGGGGCCTTCCTCATTTGGAAAAAAAAATATCCTGAACCAATGAGAAGTGTTAATTTTAGGTCACATGACTAGGGGTTTTATCATTATGAAACCAAAACTGTTATGAACCAATCAAAAGTGTTATTTTTAGGGCACATGACCCAACGCGCTTACACTACGCGCCCCGGGTCGCGTAGCGTAAGCACGTCGGTGCGCTTACGTCGTGCGTTTCACGCATACGCGGCTACGCGATACGTCACGATCATGTTTTCGTTCGCGATATTGGCGCTTACGGGACGCTCCCCGGTGCGCGCCCCGGGGCGCTTCATATAATTGCGCTTTCCGGGGCGCTCCCGGGGCGCGCACCGGGAGCGCTCCCCCCCCCCCAAAAAAAAACAAAAATGAATAAATAAAAAAAAAATGGGAAAAATTGTATGGACTGGAAGCCCTATTCTTAAGTGGTTTTTACGAAAATTAACTTTGAAAAAATATATATTGGGATACATTGGGCTATATATATGTTAGTGCCCAAACGTAGCCCAATGTAGCCAAATATAGCCCAATGTAGCCAAAAGATGGCCACCAGAGACAAAAAAAAAATTGCCCAAATATCAGCCAGATGTAGCACAACTGTAGCCCAATGACAGAATGTACCAGCATTAAAAAAAACCTATGAAATTCACTGAAAAAACCATAGGTTTCACACCAGTTATAGTTAGGAATTAGCATTTAAAAAAACCTATTAAATTCACTGAAAAAAACAGAGGTTTCACACCAGTTATAGTTAGCTGGAAATTTTACTGACATAAAACCAATGAAATTCCCACGTTATAGTTATTCGGACTCACTATAACTTGCGCGTGCAATGCACTGCTGATGACATCACATATTACATCACTCATGACATGGCATTACTGAATTGGTTGTTGTAACTGGTATGGGTATATGCACTTTTTTGAAAATGTTAGTTTCTATTTTTGAATATGTGTTTCAAAGGTTACTTTACAGTGAGAGGAGGTCTGTCACTGTGTCACAAGGATGGTGTCATCAGCAGTGCATTGCACTCGCAAGTTATAGTGAGTCCGAATAACTATAACGTGGGAATTTCATTGGTTTTATATCAGTAAAATTTCCAGCTAACTATAACTGGTGTGAAACCTCTGGTTTTTTCAGTGAATATATATATATATATATATATTCACTGAAAAAGCTCCGGTCCTTCCCAGAAAGTTTGGGGGGGATTCGTCAAGCGGGGGCCGAGATAAAAGGGGGGTCCCAAAACGCGTTTTCTACATGTTAATTTCCATAGGGCGGTCGATTTCACTTTTAGCCCGAACGGATGAATGGATTTCCACCAAACTTGGCAAAATTGTAGGGACTGGTAGCCCGATGTGCCTTTGCTATGTCTCAAGATATGTGCTCCAGTAGAATTTGAGTAATTTAAGTTAAAAAAAATATATATATCTGTAAGCGCGCCCCGGTGCGCGCACCGGCGAGCGCTCCGGTCGCGCCACGTGAGGTGCGCACGGAAAGCTGATTGGCTCTCGGGTGTCTGAAAACATTCGAAACAGTCCGGAGCGGCCGCCATCTTGTGTCTCGGTTAAATCGAGACACAAGAGGTGTCAAAAACAAAGGGGGGAATTGACCATAAGGGGGCAGGGTAGACCCCCCCTGACCCCCTAGGTTTAATGTGGGGGCCATGAAAGGGCCCAGCGGGGTAAAAAAAAATATATTTTTTTTTGATTATCGCGGGGGCGCGCCTGGTACGTGCACCGGGGAGCGCACCGGGGAGCGCACCAGGGAGAAAAGAGAATGGCAGAGTTTTAAAATTTAAGTCATTTTATATAAATGGGAGGTAGTTCTGAAAAGAACTGTTTTTTTATTCTTTTTGTTGTTTTATATTTTTTTTCGGAGTTTTTAAACTTTTTTTGGTTTTTCTGAACATTTTTTGTTTTTTTTGTATTTTTTAAGGAGAGAAACAAAAACCAAGCATTTCAAAAGGGCTCAACAGGAGAAAAAAAAAGGGCAACAAATTAATATTTCCTTTGGCACTTGTGGTTTTCCCAAGCACGATTAATAAGAGTGATGCATTGCTCACCATAGCAAATCGTTTGACCACAAAATTTACAAACCATTTTAAAATTTGAAAAGTTGGTTTGTATGATGGAGCATGTCTCCCTAACTTCCGGTCCTGATGGGGTGGGAACAGTAGTTTTGGAGGTGCTGGCAGAAGATTGTACAGGGTTTTTGGCCAGTTCCCTGACCTCTGCCCTAGAATAGTTGTTGGGATGTTTTCTAACCATATGCGGAATCATTGTGTAGTTGCCGAAGGAGTACTTCTTGTTGGGATTCCCCCTTGACATCTCCTGATGACAGATAAGGCAGGTTGCTTTAGGTGCATTCACTTTTTTTTGTCACTCGGGATAGAAAAAAATTGCCAAATGATGTGCTCTTTTGGCTTGTATGTTATGTTGTCCTCTGGGACGAATCTACTGTCCTCTTCGTCCTCATCCTCCTCCTGTTCTGGATCTCCACCACTGTGAAGTTGTGGAGGTCCTTGTGGTGATGGTGGTGGTGGTGGTGGTGGTGGTCCAGAAGATCCAGCAGCTGCAGCTAATGTAGCCCTTTTCTATAGATAAAAGTAAAGGTCTTCCTCTCTCAAAGCAAAAAGGTAGAATAAGGAAAAAAGGTGGGGGCCTTCCTCATTTGGAAAAAAAAATATCCTGAACCAATGAGAAGTGTTAATTTTAGGTCACATGACTAGGGGTTTTATCATTATGAAACCAAAACTGTTATGAACCAATCAAAAGTGTTATTTTTAGGGCACATGACCCAACGCGCTTACACTACGCGCCCCGGGTCGCGTAGCGTAAGCACGTCGGTGCGCTTACGTCGTGCGTTTCACGCATACGCGGCTACGCGATACGTCACGATCATGTTTTCGTTCGCGATATTGGCGCTTACGGGACGCTCCCCGGTGCGCGCCCCGGGGCGCTTCATATAATTGCGCTTTCCGGGGCGCTCCCGGGGCGCGCACCGGGAGCGCTCCCCCCCCCCCAAAAAAAAACAAAAATGAATAAATAAAAAAAAAATGGGAAAAATTGTATGGACTGGAAGCCCTATTCTTAAGTGGTTTTTACGAAAATTAACTTTGAAAAAATATATATTGGGATACATTGGGCTATATATATGTTAGTGCCCAAACGTAGCCCAATGTAGCCAAATATAGCCCAATGTAGCCAAAAGATGGCCACCAGAGACAAAAAAAAAATTGCCCAAATATCAGCCAGATGTAGCACAACTGTAGCCCAATGACAGAATGTACCAGCATTAAAAAAAACCTATGAAATTCACTGAAAAAACCATAGGTTTCACACCAGTTATAGTTAGGAATTAGCATTTAAAAAAACCTATTAAATTCACTGAAAAAAACAGAGGTTTCACACCAGTTATAGTTAGCTGGAAATTTTACTGACATAAAACCAATGAAATTCCCACGTTATAGTTATTCGGACTCACTATAACTTGCGCGTGCAATGCACTGCTGATGACATCACATATTACATCACTCATGACATGGCATTACTGAATTGGTTGTTGTAACTGGTATGGGTATATGCACTTTTTTGAAAATGTTAGTTTCTATTTTTGAATATGTGTTTCAAAGGTTACTTTACAGTGAGAGGAGGTCTGTCACTGTGTCACAAGGATGGTGTCATCAGCAGTGCATTGCACTCGCAAGTTATAGTGAGTCCGAATAACTATAACGTGGGAATTTCATTGGTTTTATATCAGTAAAATTTCCAGCTAACTATAACTGGTGTGAAACCTCTGGTTTTTTCAGTGAATATATATATATATATATATATTCACTGAAAAAAAATAGGATTCGGGCACATTATATATAGTTAGAAATTAGCATTTAAAAAACCCTAGAAATTCACTGAAAGAAAAGAGGTTTTAGCCAAAGTTATAGTTAGTTGGACATTTCACTCATCCAAAACCACGCTGTGGAGACTGGTCACGGGCCACGGAGTCGAGTCGAGGCACTGTGACCCCCCCGACTATCCTTCGGCTTTGATAACTGCTTCACAGCTGATCAACTAACCGGCTCCACCCCAGCATCGCAGCACTACCTACTCTGTAAGTGTTATGCAATGCAGCGCAGTGCTTAAAGTACAAAAGCACAAAAGTACAAGCGATGTTCTTTAAAAAACACGAAGCCACAGCCGTGAATAACTGAACAACCGTGAATAATTGGCATCTCGCACAGAGGTTGAGGGGTACAGGAGGGGTAATTTCTACAGAAAGGACTGCACAGGGTTTATTGGACCTCCCCCTCCTCTTGGCCGACATCAGCTTTTAGCTATCATGAGATCAGGCATAGTAAGATGAAGTTTATCCACAGTAGTGAGAAACCGGAAGAAGAAAAATAAGTTACTTAATGCCCCCTCCAACAGCCATGTAAAATGAACAAGGCGAACAAGATCTGGCTCAAGCACAGAGGATGACACTTTAGTAACCTTGAGCATGAAGCAGAGGGTTCAGCGCTAGGTCAAATCGACCAACAAACTTGTAACCAACAAAAACTAAAAAAAAACTCTCTTCCAAACGAAAATTTTCTCCAAGTTCGCCTTTCTTAAAGATGCTGGGGCTGTGCTAAACCATATGAGTCTCACTCAGAAGGGCCATCCCTCCCCTTTGCTTCTGGAAATAATCATCTTAACAAATCACGTTGTCGCAGACTCAGCAGACTCAGTACGAGCCTTACAACCAGCCTTACAACCAGCATCGGTTTTGGTGAGTCATCTGGTCAACGAAAGCGCACCTAAACCTTCCAGAGACTCAACCCCCACTTCAGTTACAATAGAAAACAGTCTGCAATGTTCTGAAACCGATGGAAATAATCCCAGGTGGCAAAATAAAAGTTTTGAAGCGAACAAGGACACACTCGTGGCAAGAAAACCAAGAGCAGATGAGCCTGATGATCAAGTCAAAGAGCCATCTCACAATGAGTACTTAGAACATCCATCAAAATTACTCATTCCACTCCACTCCAGCAAAAAAATCACAGCGGGAGTCCCCTGATCCGGATTTGGAGTTAAATAGTTTACACCAAATAAATCATCCTGGTCTAGACACGTTCCAGCAATCTGCAGAGCGAATCGGTACCACCTCAAATACAAATCGGTTGCTTAAATTGTGTTCTTGGAACATAAACGGACTAGGAGCAAAAATTACCAACAAGGATCTATTGCTATATTTTCAGCAATATGATTTAATACTGTTACAAGAAACTTGGTCAGCAGAACCGCTCCATCTTCAGGGCTTCAAAACATTCCTCCTCCCAGCAAGGAGAACCTCAAAATTCGGTCATGAGAAAGTTGGTTTAGCAATATACACCTCGATTCAAACAATAAAGCACGCAAAAGAACTGTTAAATAAAAATATTTCGGGAACTGAAACCGGGATCACTGCAATCCAGCTGGAAATTTCAACACCGGGATCCAATAGGCAAGAACTAATCCTGGTTAACACCTATATGCATCCAAAGGGGAAAAAAAAGCGCCACTGCCCTGGTGACAGAACTGAACAAACTAATAACGGAAGTGGACAATCCGAACTTTATTGTCTCAGGTGACTTTAATATGTTCCTTTCGAAATTATCAGGGAAGAACTACCCAATGAAAGACTATTTGTATGTCAGGGGGATCCCACCTCTGGAAGTGTGCCCTTGGGGCAAACAAACAAATTTATCAAAAAGCTTAACAGAAGACCTAACTAATTTGGGTCTGATTTCGGTAAATGGGCGCATGCCGGGGGCCCTTCCCCAAGCAGCAACCTTCCCTACCTCGATCACAGTATCAGTGATCGACTACACCTTCTAGTCTTTTTCACTGTTCGTATTAGAACAAGACTTTAATATCGGAATATCTGACTGCAGCGACCACCTTCCGCAAGAACTGACACTGAGGGCACAAGGGACAGCGCTAACATTTCTAGCAAATGGCCCAAAGCTACTAACCTCAGCAAAATGCAATAGAATGAAGTGCAATACTAGCGACCGAGATCGACTAATGCAAGAAGCAAAGATGAGCTGGGAAAGTGCTGCCGAGCTGAACGATAACAAAATACTCGCCTGGGAGTCCTTCTTGAAATCCTTTGGCCTAATGAACACCAAGCTCAATTTCGATAAAGAAATCGATTTACGGACATGCCAAAAAAAAACATTGCCCTGCCCGATAAGCAACCCAAAGAATTATCCTCAATCCTCTCTAACGCCTAATTTAAGGGCAATAAAAACAGCCATTAACAGTACACTTCGCGAGCTGCGGAAAGATGGGAATGACAATGGTTTAGTGTCCAAATTGAGATCATTAAAGTGCAAAAAGAATAAAATCCTGTGGCGAATCAAACAAGAAGCCGCGGAAAAAACTTGGGCAAAACTACTTTGTGATTCAAAAAACAACAACATTGCAAGATTCTGGAACACTGTTAATAAAATAGATAATCCGAATGCCCCTGGAGTGAACTCCCACATCACAGAGGTAACCTGGGTAAATGATCTCTTCAAACACTTTAATGATGAAGTGCCCAGCATGGGCCATTGAAATCCGGAATTATGCAAGCCGATCGCGACTGCCCTAAAGCCTCCAGCTGTGGACACCAACTTCCCAGGTGCGATTGAGCAGTTGAAGAGACGAATTGCGAAAGGACGGAAGGAGGGAGCCCCAGGCCCAAATGGAATCCCTCCCATTATCTATAAACAAGATCCAATTTATTGGGCTGAACAATTGCTCCTGCTCTTTATAGATACCTGGAAGGCAGAACAATTTCCGTCCTCCTGGATTGGTTCAATAATAGCTCCAATCTATAAAAAAGGCAACAAGAACGAGGCTAAGAACTACAGACTCATAGCTCTTATTGATATAGATGCAAAATATTTTTCAGGGCTACTCTTGGAAGAACTAACCTCATAGGCATGAAATAAAAAATTAATCCCTATCAACCAGACTGGATTCCCAAAAAATCTAGATACTTCGACTAACATTCTAGCCCTCTTCCTGCTGATAGATGCTGCCATTAAACATAAAAAACGATTATATGCATGCTATATCGACTTCTCAGATGCTTTTGTTAGCATTGACAGAGGGAAATTGTGGTCAAAACTCTCAAACTGGCAGGTGGACTCCAAACTGCTCAACTTATTGATCTTACTGCATTCAGACACCTGGGTCCAAAGAAAACTGGGGGCTGGTAACTGTTTATCAAAAGAAATTCCGACAACAAAAGGGTTGAAACAGGGGTGCGTCCTTGCACCGACCCTGTTCAACCTTTTTATGTCTGACCTCTAAAGACCTGGACGATTGCAACCATCATGCCCCAAAGCTAGGGGGTCTTACATTGTCGAATTTATTATACACAGACGACCTGATACTAATCAGCCACACCCCGGTAGACCTGCAACATCTTATTAACACAACAAGTACATTTTCTGAAAAAATCGGCCTAACCATAAATACGGAAAAATCGAAGGTGATGGTTTTTAATCAAAAATCAAAAAAGCAAACATTTCAATGGTTTCTGCATGACCTCAATATGGAAACTGTTAAAGAATACAAATATCTGGGGATAATCTTTGATTGCAATGGCTCATTCCAGAGACAATCAACAACAATAAAAAACATAGGGATCTCACTGGCCATCGCTTTAAAAAATATCGAGAACAAAATAGCGGGCCCAAACTTAATCCCCTTGCTGGACATATTTCGCGCAAAACTTCTACCATCAATAACATATGGCAGTGAATGCATGAGAGAGAGAGACAAAACTACTTTAGATAATGTGGTCAGCAAAACCCTTCGAATACTCTTCTGACTCCCTCCGCACACCTCCCCAGCACAGCTAAGGCTGGAGTTTGGTTTACAGAAGCAGCAAATTGCACTCAAGGGTGCATATGCAAAATGCTGGCATGAAGTAAAGAACGCTGTAACAGACTCCCTGAACGCTCACCTTTGGAAAGAGCTGGAGACAAACAAGGGATCCCCCTGAACGGTCTACCTCCAAGCAGCTATAAAATCCCTTGCATTAAAAGACCTTTGGGACTCGAGCTGTTCACATAAGTGTTTCAAGCGCCTGGTCAACAAGTCAGTGAAAATTCGGTACATGGAAGAAGACAAAGCAGCATTAACCAGGAGATCACACGGGTGGTTCGTGATCCAAGGCTACACTAGCGCCTTATCTCAGCCATACCTCAGTACCAGCTTTTCAAGGAAGGTGAAGGAAGATTTCCTGCGGCTGAGGAGGGGGGTAATCCCGTCAAAAGCACATCTTCCCCCATGGAAATGCCTGTAATCAAATTCCAACTGCAGGCTTTGCGATAATCCAAAGGAGGATGTTTTGCACTTGTTATGTAGCTGTCAAGCTCTAGACAGTGCCCGAAGGGGCCAACTAACACAGCTCTGGAATCAAAATGGTGTGCGAACACGCAGACAAGCCCTGTTGATCAGCTTTAAGGGAGAAGACATCCATCCAATTAGCCTGCAGACTAGTGCGCTTCATGAAAACAGTTAACATGATCCAAAATCCAGAGGCCAGCGATTGAATTTGACTCAAGAAGACCCGCTTTCGAACTTTAAGAAAACTCTCTTCTGAATAACAAAGACTCAGTAAATGTTGAACGTTTTTTTTTATACAAATGCAATGTATTGCAACAGCTTGTATGGATCTTTCGTCCATATTTTTAACTTTCTTTTATTGTTTTTAACTCTTTTTGTAAAACTCTTGATTGTGTATCTCTTCCAGTTTTTTTTATAAAGAGTCATTGCAAAGATTTTGATTAATCACGCAATAAAGTTCTTCTTCATCCAAAACCAATGAAATTCCCCCACTATAGTTAGTTCAGCAAACTATAATGTGTGCCCTGTCAAAGCACTGCTGATTACGTCACATATTACATCACTCATGACATGGTAAGTGACATCACTAATGACATCACTGATGACATATCAAATGACATCACTGATGACATCATCCAGTGACTGTGTGTTTCTGTAAAGTTTAAATATGTTTGATATATATAGGGAAAGGTGTATTGAAGAATGAGTGGGTGTATAAGTGTCTTACTGGATGATTTAGTAGGTACATGACTGACTCTATAAGTGAGTGCCTAAACGTATCTTCCTGCATGCATGAGTTAGTCACTAAACTGTGTGAATGTCTGTATCCGTCTGTCTGGTGTGTAAGTGACTGCATGGGTTTGTGAATAGCTATATGAGTGTCTATATGGGTTATTGATTGGTTGTCTGAGTATCTGTATGGGTACCTGAGGGTTTGTGTGAGCGGTGTGTGTGTGACGCTGTGCATAGATTGTGTGAGTGCGTGGTTCACTGGGTGCATGGTTTCAAGAGTGCATCAGTGATGGACTGTTTAGGTGGGTGAGTGTGTGTATGGGTGTGTTAGTGAGTGAATGTATATCTCAGTGGTACATGTGTGAGTAACTTCATATGTGAAAGGTAGTATGTATGTGTGTTGGAGTATATAAATGGTTATAAGTGAGAGTGTCTGATCATGAGAGTAGCTTTATGGATGAGTGTGTGCTTGTATCAGTGATTGTATAAGAGCGTAAGAATGTGCTACTATTTGTAAGTGAGGTCATGTGTGTATAACTGTATAGGTGAGTAAATGGCAGTGTGATTAATTATTTGCATGACTGACTAGGTGTGTGAGTACCTCTATGGATGAGTGGTGGTGTGTGAGTGTCTATATATGTGCATGAGTGCATATGATAGTCCTGTACTGAGTGACCATAAGTATGAGTGAGTAGATATGTGTGTAAAACTAAGAATCAGTGAGTGGGTATGTAGTTATTGGTGTTAGAGTGAATAAAAGCAACCCCTGACACAGTGTTTCGCTCTAATTAGAGCTCTTCAGAGAGGTATAGGTTTGTCCAGACACAAGGAAGCACCCAGTATAAGTCAAAACAACTGTCAATAAAATATATATATACATATATATATATATATATATATATTCAATGAAAAAACCATAGGTTATAGACCATATATAGTTAGGGATTTGCATTTACAAAACCTTATTTTACTCGCATAAAACCATTGAAATTCCATATATAGTTAGTTGCGCTAACTATATATCGCGCACCCGCAATCCACTGCTGATGATGTCACATATTACATCATTCATGACATGGTCAGTGACATCACTGATGACATCACTGATGACATCTCAAATGACATCACTGATGACATCACTGATGACAACATCCAGTGACTGTATGTTTCTGTAAAGTTAAAATATGTCTTACATATTGAAGAATGAGTGGATGTATAAGTGTCTGGATGAAGGATTTAGTAGGTGCATGACTGACTGTATGAGTGAGTGATTAAATGTGTCTCACTGAGTGCATGGGTTGGTGACTAAACTGTCTTAATTTGTGCATCATTATGTCTGTTGTTCTGTAAACTGTTGCATGTGTTGATAAGTAGCTATATGAGTAACTATATGGGTTATTGATTGGTTGCCCAAGTATTTGTATGGGAGACTGAGTGTGTGTGTGGGTGGCTGGGAGGTGTATGACTCTGTGCATAGATGTGTGAGCAGTTGATTCACTAGATGTATGGTTTCAAAAGTGCATGTGGAAACAGCTGTATGGGCGGTTGACTGTGTGCATGAGTGTATTGGTGAGTGAATGGATATCTCAGTGCTACATGTCAAAGTAAGTACATATATAAAACACAGTACATGTGAGAGTTGACATATATAAATAACTGTGCATAAGAGCCAGTGAATGTGTGAGTGGCTGTATGGATCATTGTGAACTTGTATCAGGGATTGTATAAGAGAGTAAATATGTGTTAGTATATGTTTGAATAAGTAAAGTTTGTACAACTGTATAGTTGAGGAAATGGAGGTGTGATTGATTATTTGCATGACTGACTAGGTGTGTGAGTAACTCCATGGATGAGTGACAATCTGTGAGTGTCTGTTTTCACTGAGTGTATCTAAGGATATATCAGAGTCTGTAGAGGTTCATCGTATTAACACATGAATGATGTCATCTGTGATGTTGTCAGTGATGTCATTTGAGTTGTCATCAGTGATGTCATTTGAGATGTCATCAGTGATGTCATTTGAGTTGTCATCAGTGATGTCATCAGTGATGTCATTTGAGATGTCATCAGTGATGTCATCAGTGATGTCACTGACCATGTCATGAATGATGTAATATGTGACATCATCAGCAGTGGATTGCGGGTGCGCGATATATAGTTAGCGCAACTAACTATATATGGAATTTCAATGGTTTTATGCGAGTAAAATAAGGTTTTGTAAATGCAAATCCCTAACTATATATGGTCTATAACCTATGGTTTTTTCATTGAATTTCAATGGTTTTTTAAATGCAAATTCCTAACTATATATGGTCTATAACCTATGGTTTTTTCTGTGAATTTCATTGGTTTTTTAAAAGCTAACATCTGTAGCTGTAAAATGTATTCTTCTTTAAATCCCAAAATATATTTAGATGTTTATTGATAATTTTTTTTAAAATATTTTTTTTCTTCGCTTTCGGTTCGCGAACCGGGAAGCTTTCCGTTAGCTCATCTTGATGCCGCGATCTAGTCCGCGAACCGGTCAACGTTACGTTAGCGGAACTGTGACGCGTCGCGGAAGCGCGACGTATCACATTATCGCGTAATGCGTCTAATGACGCGCCGCGTTAGCGCTCCCGGAAGTGCTCCGGACCGCGAACCGGAAGCGATCTGGGACGCGGCGCGCGCCGCGTAACGTAAGCGGAACAGGTCATGTGACTTGTTTATCAAACTTTTCATTGGTTCATTTCACTTTTGGTTTCCAAATGATGTATGACTAGGTCATGTGACCTAAAAATAACACTTTTCATTGGTTCAGAACTTTTGCTTTCCCCAAATCATGTAAACCCCTCCTTATTTCCTCACTCTGACTTTCATCTTGGTGAGAGAAAGACCATTTACCTAGAATTGAACAATGGCTTCTGTACTTGCTGCAGCTGGTGGACCCCCACCACCACCTCCACCTCCTCATAAGAAGAGAGGACCACCTAGTCAATTTATCTCTAACAGAGAGGAGGAAGAGGAGGAAGAAGAAGAAGAGGACAGAGAGGAACCACAATTTATCCAAGAGTTGCCCCGGGTTTCAAAGAGAAAAACAAGTTTCATCTGGCAGTTTTTCTCCATCCCTCCTGGATCAAAGAAGGTGAATGCTAAATATGCCACCTGCCTCATCTGTGATTACAGATTGTCGAGAGGCACAGAGAAGAAATACAGTATGGGCAACTATACGATGCATCGACACATGAGCAGGTGGCATCCCTTAAACTACAGCCGGGCTGAGTTAAGGGATCTACAAGACAATCCCACGACAACTCCTGTGGCCAGATCTACCTCCACAATGTCTTTGACGGGAAGAGAGGCACAAGAAACTGTGCCAAACATTCAACCCAATTTCCAACATATCAAGTTTACTTGTATACACTGTGGTGCTATGCTGTCGTATGGCAACATGAGCATCAACCTGATTAATATGGCGTTCGAAAATCATAAATGCCCTAATGCACCCAAGAAGTAATTTTTTTTTTGCTCCTGTTGAGCCGTTTTCAATGCCTGTTTTTTGTTGTTTCCCCTCCATAAAAAACACAAAAAAACATAAAACAGTTCTAAAAATACAAAAAAATCAAAAAATGTTCAAAAAAAAAATAAAAATTAATAAAACAACAAAAACAAAAAAAAACAGTTCTTTTCAGAACTACCTCCCCTTTCAAACAAAATTGCTAGAATGTTTATCACTCTGGCAAGCTCTATTTCTTTTGGTTCGCTTCAAGTTCGCTGACCGGTTCGCGAACTGGAAGCGAACCAAAAAAAATATTTTTTTAAAAAAAAGAAGAGTTAGTATAAGGGAAGTAAACAGAGAATAATGTAAAAAGAAAGACAGCTATAGAGAGTAAATGAGAGATAGTGTCAGTGACATCATCAGCAGTGCATTGCGGGTAAAAAGAGTAGAAAACATTTACCTTATAATTCTTGTTACCTTTTTAAAATATTTTTTCATACTTTCAATCTGTAAAAGAGAGAACAAACATTTCCAAAAATATTAAAACATGTATTTAAAAATTAGAAAAGATAAGGGAAAAGGTTCAAAAACAAACAGTTTTTCAACAACTTTGACATTTACAGAAGTCTCTGCTTCTCTACGTCCCCTACACAATCCTAAAGATATATATTTTAAAGAAACTGTATCTTGATGTTGATGAACTGAGGCCTATTTTGGAACATGGTGTTTTTCTTGCACTGCTAATGTCTCACAATAGTGATGCAATAGCAGCGCAAAAAAGATGTAAAGCCATCATAAAATTGTGTCTAACATTTTAAATGATTGTTTTAGGATGCAAATAAGATGTGTGCTTTCAAGAGCTTTCTTTGAGGTGAGGCCTCTTTTCTTTTTTTAAAAAAAACACTACCCAGAAGTACAGCACTGTAAACATTAAAATTGATATTTACAGAACTCAGCTTACCCATATGTACCTCACATTTCTAAATGTATATCATAAGGACAAAAAGCATAACATTAATTATACATGTTAAATGGTTTCTTTTTGCTGTTCTCAGAATGTATCAAATTTCACTTAAATCAGTGACTTGAAGGTATTCATCATGTAACAGCGGGGAAAAAAAAACACAATCAAAATGACTGTGTTTAAAAAACCCATACAACCTAAGAAATCTGATTTCAAAACTCCTTAAAATTAACTTACTTTCAATGACGTCGAACGATCTCCTATAAACAGCATCCACTCTGTTGTGCTATAAATATTTTCAGCCCGCCACTTTCTGAAAGAAAACCTCCATCGATACGTAAAATATGTTACATAGAAAAAAAACTTCTCTCATTATATCACATGTTTCCACTAGGCCAAATCATGTTGCCGCGATTCGCAAGTCTTGTAATTCTTCCAATCAAATCCCAACATTTTCTATTTTCGCAACTTTCAAAAATAAAATATTTGAGATTATTTTCACAATCCTGGACTACTAATATCTTACTCTTCTTTGTCACTCATGTTCTCCTTTTCCTATGACACTGATACTGCTTACTATGAAGCAGACTTACTTGCATCAGGTTTATATAGTTGGATTTTTTATCTAGACAGCATTGCAGACTTACATTCCCTCTACTTAAAATTTTGGTTTTAAAAACACCAGGTAAGAATTTTTAAGGTCAAACGGCAATTTTTTTTTGAAAGTTACAACGGAATCATTACAGAATGACCAGCCGTTTCCAGACTTTAAGTAAGCTGTATAATGTCCTGATGTTGTTGATGGACCATCGTGATAGATAATTGCTACAGTAACAAAAGTCCTCCCTGATATTGACAGCTGAGAAGCCACAAATTTTTTTATTAAAGTTGACAATTTTGATCCATCAGGCCTACAACGTTGGATCATTAAAATGACATACTGGCCATATCTACGTATAAATAATGTTGACATCATATCACATTTACATTGGCTACACTCCATGTTGTGATCCGCTGCATTTACTAGCTTATTAAAGGACACTGATTTACTGTCTGGCAAAGTTAAATATATAAATCTTTCTGAGTCTACACTAGTAGTACTTGATACCATACAGTTCTCGCAGTCATGCTGCCATTGATAAGAAAGCCCAAACAGGTGATCTACATCTACACCTTCATCTTGCAATACATCAAGCATATACATTAAAAACTCCTGACAATCTTGCTGATTATTTTCAGAGAAGTCTGTTTGACCTGAACATTCATCTAACAGATAACGAACTTCAGACACACTTTCTACTTTTGTTCGATCAGTGCTACATTTCTCTAACACAGAATTCAACAAGCAGCATAAACTTTGTTCTGAATTGAACACAATCTGTTCTTTTAAACTCTCTAGTGAAAAGAGAACATTAACAACTACATTTGCATAGCAGTTGACACCAGAACTGTTTTCAAATTGAAAACCAACAACATCTTCAACAGAATCCACTTTCTTTCTGCTAACAACTTTCGGTTAATTGACTTTTAGTCTTTTTGCAACAACCTCCCTACTATTACTGATATTTCTACGTTTCTGGCCTACCACACGTTTCTCAAACAAAGGATATTGAGGCAAATGTGGCGCATACTCTCTTCTTAACCTATTGTATTCCTTAACACAATCTAGATCCGCACAAATGTTTGTGACATCACAGTCAATCAAGTACAATCCCGATAAAGTTCTAACTCGTGACAATGCCACATATGCCATACCCTCCTTGAACACAGAACTGCCAATATTCACCAATGCACAGTCTACACTTAAACCTTGCGATTTATGAATTGTCACCGCATATGCCAAGCAAACAGGAAACTGTTTACGGCGAACATATAAGTCTTTAACAAGCAAAAACCTAGCAGAACAACGACCAATTTGCTGTACTTCCTCAATGCCATCAAATTTAATTCTTAAAAATTCTATTCCATCTCTATTTTTGTATTTCTCAAAATCAACAACATTACCCATTGATCCATTTACCAGACCTCTTTCTACATGTAAATTCCTTCTCAAAATGATTCGGCAATTTAAACACACATTCAAAGTCTTTTCAAAACCCGCTGTTTTAGATATAGTCTTCTCTAATGAATCCAATTTTGATTCCACTCATGTACAGTCGGACAGGCTTCAACGATGTACATGAGCACTCTTTCTTCTCATGACTTAATCCATGCTCAATTTGCTTGGTAACTTCATCATATATTTTCCTCTGCTCAACGTTGAGTTGTTTTTCCAAGTCTTCTAAGTTAACTGAATCCTCCTGAGCATGTGCCATGGCTCTTTCCACTTCATTCATAGCAGTGGCAGCTTCATTTTCGATAATAGGTCCTCCAAGTGGATCTTGACTCAATGAAACAGAACTCTGACTGTCCGGAGAACTGTCTCTGGCAATCTCGGCTGCAATCGTTGCTTCCTGCTCAATTTCCAAAGTTAGCATTTCTTGATAGTTAGAAAAAGCAGGACATTCTATGGACTCCTTGGCTGCATTGAAAGAGTCTTCGTAACAGAAGAAATCTCCAAGCAGTTCCTCTTCTGCACGCCAAGGCTTGAAAAGTTGCAAAAGTGCTAAATAGAAAAACTCCTTTTTTTCTGGAGATTCACCACTCAATTTTCGATGGTTTACTAATTGGCATTTTCTTTGCTTGACCAGGCATCCCTCACTTCCAATTACAGCATACACTCCTTTCTCAATATCTTCTTTGATGTTCCTCTTGAATATATAATTTTGGAGAACCTCATATAAACAAACATTCTCAAGGTGACTGCTTCGATTTGGATAATATGTATCCAACATGTTGGTCTTCAAAATGTCGGTACTGTTTGGTTCCTTTTCTGCCAAATACTCAATTTCCCGGACAGGTTTTAGAACTCGATTTCGCGTTGCAGCAAGACCAAGACTCGCCCAAACGAGACTCCTGGATTTTGCATAGAGACTTGCTGAAGACAATCGATCAGAACATTCGTAAGCTCCGATTTCTCGATGCGACAACATCTTCAGACTGAAACTGTACAACTTCTTGCTGAGGCTCTTTTCATGGGAAATGTCCTCCCACATATCCTTCAGTTCGGTCTTTTCTTTTTTGGTGATGTAAGATGTCACATACCGAGCCACAGCCATACAGTTGTCAGCCACAAACTGTATATCTATGTTGGCATTCCACATGGACAAAATCACTGGGTTGTAGTCATTGATGTACTTGGACTCTTCATTCCTTTTCAAATTGTATGTATTCTTGGGTGATTTCCTCGTCACATTATGTCGCAGCGAAGACATCAAACTGTTCACTCTTCCTTTAGAAATCACCGGTCGTGGAAAGTTGAAACGACATTTGGTGTAGAACTTGTCCTTGTTTCTGAATTTACGACGACAGTACTTTCCACAACGATGGCTTTGGAAACGTAGAACTTGTTCTCTTAGACTTTTCTTCTCCGTTGCGTTTGGAACAGCACACGTAGAATACTGTTCGATGAAATTCATCACTAAGTCATCCGGATCTGTTCCAAATTTAGGTGCATCCTTGATCCACAGCAACATATGTATATGAGGGGCACCTCTTGCTTGGTACTCCTTTCTCCAGAAGAAATCCAACACCTCCCCAAGAGGTGGATTCTTTTTATTTGTGATGAAAGACATCATAGCTTCAAATCTATGATTGAAGTACCTGCATACATTCACTGGATCCAAAGAACACAGTTCTCCAGGTGTCTTGAATTCAATGTTTTCAATATTTCCATTTGCCTCTCGTAGAAATTCAAGTAAGTCTTCCCAGCCATACTCGGCACAGCTCAGAGTGAGGAACCATGTTGGAGTTCCTAAGTTCCTCAGCATACATTTTAAATCACCATGACGACGGTACCAGTACTCATTAGTACCACGCTGACACGCCATGAGATTAATTAAGTGAGAATCCAAAATACTGTCTTGGACATTGACTTTATGCATAAAGTCACTTGCCGAGATGTTTCGCATCTGTATACCACTTTTTAAGATGTGGTTCACTGCATATGACAGTCCAGACAGATCGCTTTCAAACAGGAGATGAAACAAATAGGGAATGCATTGCCGAAACCTAGGATCTTCTGCATACAATCGTAAAGTCCGGTATTCAGACGCAGGAATTTGATGAGGTCGCTCATCATATCTTCCTCCTTGACCTGTGGGAAATAGCTGTGGGAAACACCGAGCTTCCAAACTTTCCTCCCAAACACTAATGGGACTCCCTTTGGCTTGTTTCATTTGAAACAACTCAATAGCATTCCCCATGACTTCCTTGGAATGCAAAGGATGAACACTATAATGTTCATATATTTCTTCACTTTTAGAGGCCTCTACTTTCTCAATTTGGCCAGCACACAAATCGCTATCCTCTTCATCACTTACTTCCTCTTCTGCAACATATACATTCTTATAGTACTTATTATTTTTCTTCAAATACACTGTTGCCTTTTTGACTTTCCTAACATCCACTAAATCTTGCCATATTTTCTTATTCTTTGTCGGAACCCCATTAACCAAGATAACCAGAGGTTCCTCCTCCACTTTTTTCTATTCCAATTGTGTTAATATTTTTCTTCAAATCTAGAGGCAAATAAACAACTCTTCCCTTTAATCCTCTCTGTAAATCTGCTGGAGGCAACTTCCCTGTCTTTGGCTCCATTCTTACAATAGCCTGAAAGGGATGGATACTTTGAATCAAAATAGATTCATAAGTATTTAAATCCTTCAATTCAGAAGGAATCTCAACCAATTCCAGATTATTTTGAACTGCCCTAGCAGGCATCTGGTTTTGGTTTAATTTATTACAACAATAAGTACATACACGTTGATCCGATCCCAAATCAAAATAATTTTCTACCATCAAGTATGTGGCAAAATCCTTCCATTCACTATTATTTTCCCTTTCACTTTTTGCATATAAATCCACTACCTTAGTCTGATTCTTATAATAAGTGCGTCGACAACATACACAAGTGAAATTAGGCCTCTCACTTGATTTCATCTGAAACGTGGCAATTTCCTTCTGAAAATTATCTGTACTGGAAACCTGTACATTATCTTCCACATTACCCTCTACTTCAGGGTCAATTTGAACATTCTCATCTTTACTACCAAAGTAACAAAACTCAATTTCTTCACAAATATTCTTCACATCTATTTCAGAACCATGCAAAAGAGCAGCACATAATTGTTTAAGCATAATTGCTGGACTCTTAGCATAATACAACATTCTCACTAATTTTCTCACTTTATTATGATGCACTGCTAGCATCCTGAAATGATGAAAAACACTCTGGCATACTCTCCTGGAAAGACAAGCCAGTGAATGACCACGCAAACCTGTCATTTGTCTCACTCTGCAAGGATCTAAATCTTGCAAGAACTTCATTTTCTGCTTCAAACTTTTCTTATTAAATGTCCGTATAAAATCACAAAGCAAATTGATGGAAACCTGTCGCACACTGCAAATAGAACTACACTTCCAAATGTACACAGGACCCTTAGGACGTCTTCCTAAAACCTCATCACTTAGCGCCTCTTCTGTCTCTCTTGTCACAAGTTGTTCTTTTTCAACTGGACAATCATCCTTCACTTCATAAGCTCGACCACTGATGTCAACTGCATGCACCAAATCATTATCCTGAAAATAAGTCTCCTCATTAAAAAATGCCTCAGAACTTGAACTATGCATCCATTCTCCGGAAAAAACTTCACAAAAGTTAGTACGATTTACTACTCTCTTCCATCTACTTTTTGTTTTGAAATCAGAAATTACCTTGCTTAGTTTCCTAATTCTATTGATTACCAAAATAAACAACTTTCGCTTAATTTCAAAAGCATGATCAATAATTTTCTCTACATTTTTCTTCTTCTTATAAAATGCCGCTTTCTGTTGGCCTTTCTTTTTAATATTTTTCAATAAATTAACTAATATCCTATTACGGAACATTCGATTTCGAATGTCTCTAAACTGTTGTTTCCTTCTACTATCATGCACAGAGTTATCTCTTCCTCTAACAGTAACATTTGTGATGGGTCTCTCCTTTCCATTTAAATTACTTTTCTTTTTGTGAACTGAAACATTTTTTTGAGCAAAACTTTTTTTACTACAAATATTTCTTAAGAATGATTTCGTGCTCTTACCCGGACCTTTCTTGGTGTTTTGACAAGTATTTGGGGAAGAGGACTGCTGCAATAAAACATCATCCTGCTGTCTTTGACGTTTTCTAGCCTTTCGTATTCTACTCTTGGAAGGCATTTTCCAAACTATGAAAGAATCTGCAGTTGAATCTGTGGAAAAATATAATATAAAATGTTATTAACCACTATTACCAAACAGTAAATAAATAACAGTCATCTAAAACTTAATGCCGTACTAATTATTTAACATAGCAAATATTTTCCACCAGCACTGCATCACAAAAATGACACTCAATGGTACAAAACAGGCATACAACACTCATAAATCACTCCCTAATATTTTAAATCATTAATTGAGGATGACGATAAGATGTAGCCTATCTAAAGATTTGTTTAGGCCCTGATCTTTAGACTGGGGTAAATGTGTGTCATTGATCCACATTCAGTCCATCACCTGTTTTGTTTATTTGAGGTGAGGCCAACACATGGTTGCAGATAAGATTTTCACTGAAAAAAACCAAGGTAAAAAAACATGTGAAGGCCTACCAATGAAGTAAATCATTAAATGAAAACCAATACATTTCTGTAAATATGCACTACTAGTGCTTCATAAGATGTTTTGGGTCATATTTATAAGGCATTTGACTATCTAGTATGCTATTTTACGTTCTTCATGGTGCAAATTTATTGTAAATATGCTCCCACCTGCGGTTGGCAAATTTAGATTTTGATTATGGGAGTTAGATAGGCATGTTAATAATTTCCCAAAAATGGTGTATAACCCCAAACAACCTTTGAAGCAAATGCTCTTAGCCATGTTATCCACCTCCCATTGGATAACATGGCTAAGAAGTGCTTGCAAATGTGAAAAAAAACGGCCGCAATGCATGAATATCGCAGAAAAATCAGCGATATTCATACATTTTCCAGCAAATGCTCTTAGCCATGTTATCCTTTCCTATTAAATAACATGGCTAAGAACTGCTCTGGGCCTCATGAGGAACGCTTTCCATTTAAAAAGGGAAAAATAACATCAAAAACACTAAAATGCCTTCTAAATATGACCCCAAACAACCTATGAAGCTCTAACAGTACATATCCTGAAATTTAATTGATTTCAAAATTCGTTTTTAAACACAGCATATAAATCAATTGTATACCTGCATTCATGAAGAAATGACTAAAAATGTCCTTGAGACACATGAAAGTGTTTTCTGCAATTCCCTAGCACCATTTTTGGGACACTATTAACATGGCTAGGTAACTCCCATAATCAAAATTTAAATTTGCCAAGCGCAAGTGGGAGCGTATTTACAAGACACTTGCCCCAAGAGGAACGCTTTCCATTTAGAAAGGTAAACATAACATCAAAGACACTAAAATGCCTTCTAAATATGACCCCAAACAACCTATGAAGCTCTAAAAGTACATATCAAGAAATGTAATTGTTTATCACAAATGCGATTAAAAACAGCCGCAATGCATGAATATCGCTTAAAAGTCAACGATATTCATGCATTATCCAGCAAATGCTCTTAGCCATGTTATCCACCTCCCATTGGATAACATGGCTAAGAACTGCTCGCAAATGCGAAAAAAAACGGCCGCAATGCATGAATATCGCAGAAAAGTCAGCGATATTCATGCATTTTCCAGCACATGCTCTTAGCCATGTTATCCACTTCCTATTAAATAACATGGCTAAGAACTGCTCAGGGCCCCATGAGGAACGCTTTCCATTTAAAAAGGGAAAAATAACATCAAAGACACTAAAATGCCTTCTAAATATAACCCCAAACAACCTATGAAGCTCTAACAGTACATATCCTGAATTGTAATTGATTTCAAAATTCGTTTTTAAACACAGCATATAAATCAATTGTATACCTGCATTCATGGAGAAATGACTAAAAATGTCCTTGAGACACATGAAAGTGTTTTCTGGAATGCCCTAGCACCATTTTTGGGACACTATTAACATGGCTAGGTAACTCCCATAATCAAAATCTAAATTTGCCAAGCGCAAGTGGGAGCGTATTTACAAGACACTTGCCCCAAGAGGAACACTTTCCATTTAAAAAGGTAAACATAACATCTTAGACACTCAAATACCTTATAAATATGGCTCAAAACAACCTATGAAGCTCTAGCAGTACATATCCAGAAATGTAATTGATTTCTTAAATCGTTTTTAAAAGCAACATATCTGTTTCAGCTTACATAACAGACCATGGAATGGGCTCCATGTACCACAATAACTTGTGTTACTGCATGCCAGAATGTTACACCAAATATGCAATTACAATTTCTCTATGAAACTAATTCTATTACTATATCACTAGAGACAAAACCACATTTTAAAAACACAGCTTTCTTCATCATTTTCTCCTTAAATCATACTATTCTTATCTAAATTAAATAAATCTTTTCTCACCTTAGCAAATATTTTTTGAGTTTTGAAAACAGTCTAAGAAATACACCAAATTGTCTTCAGCAGAAGAAAAAGGCTGCAGCTATTGAAAGCACAGAAATACAGATATTCTTTTCACATATCTCTCATATTAGCCAATCATACCTCTTCCCTCACTTTTTTCAAATCAAAACCCTTCCCCCCTCTGCCCTGTCTGCCTTGTTTCCATAGCAACCACCTCCTGGAAGACCTCTCATGTTTGCAAATTCACACAACAATGTTTCAATTGAACTCTGAACTCTCAGTGCACCTGCGTATCCAGTGCAATCTTTCATTAAATGTTTTTTCCTTGACCATTCAAATTACATCTTTCAAAGAACACATCCATGCACCCTAACTTTCTGTTTTCAGAAATGGAAATGCACCAATCACTGCTAATGAATCATTAGCACTGGAAATCCACAGGTTTTTTTCTTTACAAACTCCTACTGTTTCAACTGCCCTTTCATTACCACACTTCATCTGACTGCAGCCCAACCTTCTCCCACCATGTTTAACGTCTGGATTGTTGGACATAGTTACATCCACTGGGCTCAAAGGTATGCTGAGAGCAGAAATTTACCTAACCTCAATTTACAAGATGTGGAAATTAAGTGGTTGGGCCAAAGAGGATTAAAATGTCACCAATTGATACCATTGGTGAAAACCTTTATGCATTTGCCAAAACCTGACCTGTTAATAGTGCACTGTGGAGGTAATGATTTGGGCACTTTGACAGGGGTAGGTCTGGAAATGCTTTTAAAGGACACCTTTGAGCAATTAATGGCACTTTTTCCTCAAACTGCCTTGGTATATTCCAATATATGCCAAAGACAGAAATGGAGGTGGTCCAACCAATTTTGTCCACAAATTGAGAAAGCGAGGAAGCATGTAAACAAATCTGTTTCAGCTTACATGAGAGACCATGGAATGGGCTCTCTGTACAACAATAACTTGCGTTACTACATGCAAGATATCTACAGAGGAGATGGAGTTCACTTCTCAGATGAGGGCAACAGAATTTTCATTCTGAATTTAAGACTGTGCATTGGTACCTACTTATAAGTACCTAAATGTACCATAAACCCAAAAGCTCTTCTCAGAGCTACCCTACATCTGATCACTCACAATTATTATTTTTCTCTAACTTTTTTCACTAATTTTCCACAAAATTCGCTCCCCGGAGCGCTACCCGGTTCGCTAACCGAAAGCTAACCTCGCGGAATTTTTTAAAAAAAAGTTTTTTTTTCCGCACATATAAGCCTCCTCAGCCACGCTCAGAAAACCTAGGGGGTCAAGATAAGTCTACCATGACCCCTTCTACCCATTCTAAACATTATTTGCCCTCCATCTTGTATCTTAATGCGACCGAAACACAAAATGGTGGACTCCCGTGACGCTTAAGGTTCGCTAACCGGGCCGCTTCCCAGAAAGCGGTCCTAAAAAAAGGCGGGAAAGTAATTTACAGAAAAACGACTAGAGACACTCTCACCAAATATAGATTAGCTCATACTACATAACAATCCCTTCCATTCTCACAAATTTCATTGAAATTCCATTTAGCCATTTAGCCTGTAGACCTCTCCAAGTACCGTGAGGTAAATTACTTCACAAAACACATCTGAATTGTTGGAATTGACAACCAATGAAAATGTTACTTTCATTTCCTACTTTTATTACCTGACATTTGATTGGTTATATACCTGTATATATATAAAGGGAGAGAAGGAAACACAGCCATTTTGACTACTACTTGTTGTTGTATATATCATTTAGAATATCACTAATAACATCAACTTGTTTCTAAAGGTAAGTTGTTATTTTTAAAACTGAAGTATATTGTGCACTATAAGTAAATATGGTAAACTTTTTCAGATAGTTATATACTATCCCTCTGTAAGAGTTAGACATTGAGAAAGGCTTCTTTATTATAATTATGGACTGATTTAGGTTTCTGTGGTATAATTATGAATTTACTTAGGCTTCTTCACAGGCACTTTTTAATAGTACTACTTCACGCCTAAAACCATACAGTGCCCATAGATTACTTCTCTGTTATAAACTCACAAGTGCCTGTCTGAACTTAAACCCAACAGTGCCCTATCTCTAATGATATATTTATTTTTTATGCAAATTACAGCAATAAAATGGAAGGTGAGCAGAATGTTTCCTTCGAAATTGTTCTGGAGACCAACACAGAAAAAGTTATTGAGGACAATGATGACTCAGATTTCATGGATGAATCACGGGACCATGAATTAGTTCAATGTGTAGAATCTGTGGATCATTTACTTCATTATGATGACGGTCAAATGTTGGAACTTATGTTCACTGAACAAGAACACATATCAGACAGTGAAATGCTAGACGTTGTATTAAATTTTGAAAAACAATCCGAAAAATAAACAATCACAACAATAAAAAATTGCTTAAAAAATAAAAAAATTAAAAAATAATCAACAAAACCAACAAATAATTAACATACAGTATTAGAAAAGTCTTTCATTCTTTTATCCATAAAGTTCGCTGCCCAGAACGCTTTCCGGTTCGCGAACTTGGCGCTTACCACGCAAAAAAAATTTTTTAATTTTTTTTTTTTGGACCCTCCTAGGCCCTTTTAAAACCTCCACATAAAACCTAGGGGGTCAACGAGGATCTACTATGCCCCCTTATGGTAATTTCCCCCTTTGTTTTGGCCTCCTCTTGTCTCTCGATCCTACCGAGAGACAAGATGGCGGCCGCTCCGGACTGTTTAGAATGTTGACAGACACCGGAGGGCCAATCAGCTTCGCATCGCAAAGTTCCGATACGCGAAAGGTTCGCTAACCGGATCGCTGCCCGGAGCGCTGTTACAGATATATATCTTGATTTAAACGTTAATTTCTCAAAATCCACTGAAGCACATATATTGAGACCTAGCAAAGGCACATCGGGCTAACAGTCCCTACAATTTTGCCAAGTTTCGTGAAAATCCATTCAGCCGTTCGGGCTAAAAGTGAGTCCAACCGCCCTATGGAAAACTCAATGCAAAAAACGCGTTTTGGGACCCCCCTTTTTTCTCAGCCCCCCCTTGACGAAACCCCTCCAAATTTTCAGGGGCTGCTCAGAAACAAAATGTGCCATTTTCCTGAAAATTTCAGCCAATTCCGTCCACAAACGCAAAAGTTATTAGGCATAGAATTTTCAGAAATCCCATAGGGAAAAAATCCTAACTATATAAACCATAGGTTATAGAGAATATATAGTTAGGAATTAGCATTTACAAAACCTTGAAAATTCACTGAAAAAACCATAGGTTATAGACCATATATAGTTAGGGATTAGCATTTACAAAACCTTATTTTATTTGCACAAAACCATTGAAATTCCATATATAGTTAGTTGCACTAACTATATATCGCGCACCCGCAATCCACTGCTGATGATGTCACATATTACATCATTCATGACATGGTCAGTGACATCACTGATGACATCACTGATGACATCTCAAATGACATCACTGATGACATCTCAAATGACATCACTGATGACATCACTGATGACATCTCATTTGACATTACTGATCACATCACTGATGATATCATTCAAGTGATAATACGATGAACCTCTTCAGTCTCTAATATAACCTTAGATACAATCAGTGTAAACAGACACTCACAGACTGTCACTCATCCATGGAGTTACTCACACACCTAGTCAGTCATGCAAAGAATCAATCACACCTCCATTTCCTCAACTATATAGTTATACAAACTTTACTTATTCAAACATATACTAACACATATTTACTCTCTTATACAATCCCTGATACAAGTTCACAATGATCCATACAGCCACTCACACATTCACTGGCTCTTATGCACAGTTATTTATATATGTCAACTCTCACATGTACTGTGTTTTACATATGTACTTACTTTGACATGTAGCACTGAGATATCCATTCACTCACCAATACACTCATGCACACAGTCAACCGCCCATACAGCTGTTTCCACATGCACTTTTGAAACCATACATCTAGTGAATTTGAATTTGAATTTAAAATATTTGTATAGCGCAACATTCACCAGGCGGTTTCTTGGCGCTGTGGAAGCAACTTTAGCAGTAGGGACGAGAGCTGGCAAAAAGAAAAAAGAAGGGGGGTCAGTTTACATTGCAGAAAGCCTGAGTGAATAGAAAGGTCTTGAGATCTTTTCTAAAAGTGGAATATTGTGTGGCCAGACGTAAGTGGTCGGGGAGGGAATTCCAAAAAGATGGTGCTAGGAATGAAAAATTGGTTCCACCCCATTTCTTACGTCTGTACCGGGGAACCTGAAGAAGAGCTTGAGTAGATGAGCGAAGCTCACGAGCAGGGGTATATTCTTTTAACAGTGAAGAGATGAAGGCAGGGGCAGTGCCCTGGCGGGCCTGAAACACCATGCAGCCTGTTTTAAAAAGGGATCGCTCCCTAACAGGTAGCCAGTGTAGTGCCTTCAATAGAGGGGTAGAGTGGTGGGAACGAGAGAGGCCATACACCAGTCTGGCCGCCTGGTTTTGGACCAGCTGGAGCTTCCGCAGACTATACGCTGGGATGCCGTTGTAGAGGGCGTTGGCATAGTCCAGCCGGGAAACAACCAGAGCGGACATGATTAGCTTAAGTGCAGGAAGAGAGAAAAAGCGTGAGACAGAGCGAATAGTTCGAAGAACAAGAAAGCAGGAAGAAACAACAGAACTAATTTGTAAGTGAAGGTTGAGCTGATGATTGAGTTTAATGCCCAGAGTCTTAACTGAGGGAGAGGGTGTGGGAGAGGATCCAAGAGAAGAAGGCCAAAAGGAAGAATTCCAGGGACTGGAGGAACCACCCGTAAGGACCAATTCTGTTTTATCAGGGTTCAACTTCAGATGGTTGTGGTTCATCCAGTCCCTGATAAAAATCATAATAGACTGAAAGTTGGAAATAGAGTGCGAGGAAGAGGACAGATTGAAGATGAGCTGGAGGTCGTCTGCATAATTGTAGACAGTGACCTCCAGTTGCTGAAGTGCGAAAATCAGAGGATAGATGTAAAGATTGAACAAGAGAGGGGAGAGAGAAGAACCCTGGGGGACACCACATGTGACTTTGAGTTGGGTGGCTGAGAAATCCCCTAACCGGACCGCCTGGGTGCGGTCCCTCAGGAAGGACGATAGCCAGACCAGGGCTGAGCCCCCGACCCCCGCCGCTCCGACACGGGAAAGTAAGATGGAATGATCCACCGTATCGAAAGCGGCGGAAAGATCGAGGAGCACCAGAGCCTGGCGGCAGCTTTGGTCCATGCCCTCCCTGAGGTTATTAAGGACCGACACCACGACCGACTCGGTGGAGTGCCTAGGCCGAAAGCCTGCCTGGCGGGACGCTAGGCCCCCATTGGCTTCCACATGGGCACCGAGGACCGATGTTACGTGTCGCTCCAGCACCTTGCCCAAGTAGGGCAGGAGAGAGATGGGACGGTAGTTGGCTGGAGCTGAGGGGTCCGCGCCAGGCTTTTTAAGAATGGGCACTATGGTGGCGGTTTTAAGTGCTGGAATTACCACCCCCTGGGCCAATGAGTTGTTAAGGAGGGAGATTGGCGGTTTAGGGCAAACAGAATAAATCTGTTGTAAAATATGGGCTGGACAGATATCCGCCGGGGAGCCAGACTTAACTTTGGGGAGTATTGAGAAAAACATTTCTTCAGTAAGCGGGGCGATAGAGGAAAGACAACAGTGAACAGAAGGGGGAGAAGGCTCAGAGAAGGTGGGGGAGGGAAGTGGGATATTAGCTTTAATATTGCTAATTTTTTCTAAAAAATAAACTGCTCACACATCTATGCACAGAGTCATACACCTCCCAGCCACCCACACGCACACTCAGTCTCCCATACAAATACTTGGGCAACCAATCAATAACCCATATAGTTACTCATATAGCTACTTATAAACACATGCAACAGTTTATAGAACAACAGACATAATGATGCACAAATTAAGACAGTTTAGTCACTAACCCATGCACTCAGTGAGACACATTTAATCACTCACTCATACAGTCAGTCATGCACCTACTAAATCCTTCATCCAGACACTTATACATCCACTCATTCTTCAAGATGTAAGACATATTTTAACTTCACAGAAACATACAGTCACTGGATGTTGTCATCAGTGATGTCATCAGTGATGTCATTTGAGATGTCATCAGTGATGTCATCAGTGATGTCACTGACCATGTCATGAATGATGTAATATGTGACATCATCAGCAGTGGATTGCGGGTGCGCGATATATAGTTAGTGCAACTAACTATATATGGAATTTCAATGGTTTTGTGCAAATAAAATAAGGTTTTGTAAATGCTAATCCCTAACTATATATGGTCTATAACCTATGGTTTTTTCAGTGAATTTTCAAGGTTTTGTAAATGCTAATTCCTAACTATATATTCTCTATAACCTATGGTTTTTTCATTGAATTTCAATGTTTTTTTAAAAGCTAATCTCTGTAGCTATAAAATGTATTCTACTTTAAATCTTAAAATATATTTTACATGTTTTTTATACATTTTTAAAAAAAATGTTTTTATGTTTCGCTCCCAGTCCGCGAACCAGTCAGCTTCCCATTAGCTCAATTTAAAGCCGCGGCTCGGTCCGCGAACCGGTAAACGTTCCTTTAGCGTAACTGTTACGTTAGCATTACGTTTTGCGTTGTCGCGTATTACGTCATTGGACGCGCCAAGTTAGCGGACCCGGAAGCGGACCGGAAAGCGGAGCAAAGCGCGAAACGTAAACACAGCAGGTCATGTGACTCGGTAATAACACTTTTCATTGGTCCATTTCACTTTTGGTTTCCTAATGATGTAATACTAGGTCATGTGATCTAAAATTAACACTTTTCATTGGTTTAGAACTTTTGCTTTTCCCAAATGATGAAAACCCCTCCTTCTTTCCTCACTCTGACTTTCATCTTGGTGAGAGAAAGACCCTTTTTCATTCTAGAGAAATGGCTTCAATTGTTGCTTCAGCTAGTGTTCCCCCACCACCACCTCCACCTCCTCAAGGGAAGAAAGGACCACCTGCTCAACCAATCTTTGAAGAAGAGGAAGATCAAGAAGAGGAGGAAGAGGAGGAAGAGCCTCAGTTTTTGCCAGAGGAGCCCAGGAGGTACAACAGAAAAGAAAACGTCATCTGGCAATTTTTTAAATTTCCAGCAGGGCAAAAAAAAGTCAATGCCAGATATGTCTTTTGCCGTATTTGCGACGATCGACTATCAAGGGGGACTGACAAAAAATATAGCTTTGGAAATTACACGATGCACAGGCACATGAGTAGGTGGCACCCAAACAATTATAGTGCTGCCCAGCTTCGCGATGAACAGCAAAATCCCCCGGCAATGGCGAGAAGATCTGTCGTCCAAGAAGTATCGGGACCAGAGGCGAGGGAGGTTGTCCCGAACATTCAAATGGACATGGGGGAAGTAAAGCAAGTGTGCGTGCGGTGCAACCAATTAATATGCTACAGAGAAAGTAGCATTACTCTTATAATAAAAGCTATCAATAATCATGTTTGCCCGAAACGCCCCAAAAAATAAATTCTTCTTTTTTTCGTTGCTCCTGTTGAGCCCTCTTCAATGAATCTTTTTTGTTTCCCCCCTCCCCCCCAAAAAACAAAAAAATTACAAAATGTTCAGAAAAAACAAAAAAACATATAAAAAATGTTCAGAAAAATAATAAAAACAATTTAAAACAACAAAACCCCCAAAAAAAAGTTCTTTTCAGAACTACCTCCCCATTATAAAAAAAATTGGTAGAATTTTTGAAACTCTGCCAACCTCTATTTCTTTTAGTTCGCTCCCAGTTCGCACTCCGGTACGCGAACTAAGAGCGAACCCAAAAATTTTTTTTAAAAAAAAGAACAGTAAGTATAAGGGAAGGAAACAGACAGTTATGTTACAAGAAAGACAGCTATAGGGAGTAAAGAAAAGATACTGTTACCCGCAATCCACTTCTGATCATGTCACATATTACATCATTCTTGACATGGTCAGTGACATCATCAGCAGTGGATTGCGAGTAACAGTATCTTTTGTTTACTTCCTATAGCTGTCTTTCTTGTAACATAAATGTCTGTTTCCTATCCTTATACTTACTGTTCGTGTTTTAAATTTTTTTTGAGATCATTCAGAAACAGTAACATTAATAGAGACAGAATGAGTGAATAAGAATGAAGAAGTATGAGAAGAGAGGGACTGAGAAAAATACTGGAAGGAGTAGAATAATTAAGTAATAGAGAAAGGAATGAGGGAAGTAGCAAACGCAGGAAAGTAAGGATTAAAGAAATGAAGCAGTAGAACTAATAGATGTTAAATTTGATAGATTAAATGATTGATTCAGGATGACGATAAGGTGTGTCCTCTCCAAAAGTTTGTTTAAGGTGAGGCCTACTCAGGGTTGCATATCAAATTTATGCTTGTTGAAGAATACAGAGGAGATAATACATGTGAAGGCCTACCATTGAAGTAAAACATGTCCACTTCACTCTTAAGCAACGGCCAGACCTCTTCTGTGTCCATAGACAGACCTAAACTTCATCTGCACAATGTCATTCGTAAACTTAGAAAACACAAGTAATGTAATTGAAAAACGTGGAGTTTCTTTTGCTCATTTCACAATCACATCACCTGTGTTGCCTTTGCTTAGGTATCTCATAGTGCAGATGTAGTCCAGCATATGAAACAGTACGCATAAGTGCAGCAGTTTATGCATTAATACATGTGAAGGCCTACCAATGAAGTAAGTCATGTCCACTTATTACATAATTCATGACATAGTCAGTGACATCATCAGCAGTGGATTGTGGGTTAAAAGAGTAGAAAACATTTACCTTATAATTCTTGTTAACTTTTTCAAATATTTTTTCATTCTTTCAATCTGTAAAAGAGAAAAGAAACATTTCAAAAATATTAAAACATGTATTTAAAAATTTGAAAAGACAAGGGAAAAGGTTCAAGAAGAAACAGTTTTTCAATAACTTTGACATTTACAGAAGCCTCTGCTGCTATACGTCCCCTACACAATCCTAAAGATATATATTTTAAACAAACAGTATCTTGATGCTGATGAAGTGAGGCCTATTTTGGAACATGGTGCATCTTTTGCACTGCTGATGTCTCACAATAGTGATGCAATAGCAGCGCAAAAAAGATGTAAAGCCATCATAAAATTGTGTCTAACATTTTAAATGATTCTTTCAGGATACAAATACGATGTGTCCTTTCAAGAGGTTTCTTTAAGGTGAGGTCTATTCAGTTTTCAAAAAAAAAACAGTACCCAGAAATGCAGCACTGTAAGCATTAACTTTGACACTTACAGAAGCCTCAGTTTCTCCATATCTACCTCACATTTCTAAATGTATATCATAAGTACAAAAAGTAGAACATTAATTATACATGTTAAATGGTTTATTTTTGCTGTTCTCAGAATGTATCAAATTTCACTTAAATCAGTGACTTGAAGGTATTCATCATGTAACAGCGGGGGAAAAAAAACACAATCAAAATGATTGTGTTTAAAAAACCCATACAACCTAAGAAATCTGAATTCAAAACTCCTTAAAATTAACTTACTTTCCATAACGTCGAAGGATGTCCTATGAACAGCATCCACTCTGTTGTGCTATAAATATTTTCTGCCCGCCACTTTCTGAAAGAAAACCTCCATCGTTTTGAAAAATATGTTACATACAATAAAATACTTCTCACATTCTACCACATGTTTCCACTTGGCCAAATCATGTTGCAGTGTTTTTCAACTCTTGTAATTCTTCTAATGAAATCCCGTCATTTTTTTTTTTGCAACTTTCAAAAAGAAAACATTTAAGATTACTTTCACAATCCTGGACTACTAATATCTTACCCTTCTTGCTCACTCATGTTCTACTTTTCCTATGACACTGATACTGCTTACTATGAAGCAGACTTACTTGCATCAGGTTTATATAGTTGGATTTTTAAAATGACATTATAATTAAAAGTTTTGGACCAATAATCTAGACATCATTGCAGACTTACATTCCCTCTACTTCATGAACCTTTTGCAATTCCTCAGGGGAAATCCCGAGATTCTTTCCTTAAAATTTTGGTTTTAAAAACACCAGGTAAGAATTTTTAAAGTCAAACGGCAATTTTATTTTGAAACTTACAACAGAATCGTTGCAGAATGACCAGCCGTTTCGAGACTTTAAATAAGCTGTGTAATGTCCTGATGTTGTTGAAGGACCATCGTGATAGATAATTGCTATAGTTACAAAAGTCCTTCCTGATATTGACAGCTGAGAAGCAACAACATTTTTTATTAAAGTTGACAATTTTGATCCATCAGGCCTACATCGTTGGATCATTAAAATGACATACTGGCCACATCTTCGAATAAATAATGTTGACATCATTTCAGATTTACATTGGCTACACTCCATGTTGTGATCCGCTGCATTTAGTAGCTTATTAAAGGAGACTGATTTACTGTCTGGCAAAGTTAAATATATAAATCTTTCTGAGTCTACACTAGTAGTACTTGATACCATACAGTTCTCGCAGTCATGCTGCCATTGATAAGAAAGCCCAAACAGGTGATCTACATCTACACCCTCATCTTGTAATACATCAAGCATATACATTAAAAACTCCTGACAATCCTGCTGATTATTTTCAGAGAAGTCTGTTTGACCTGAACATTCATCTAACAGATAACGAACTTCAGACACACTTTCTACTTTTGTTCGATCAGTGCTACATTTCTCTAATACAGAATTCAACAAGCAGCATAAACTTTGTTCCAAATTGAACACAATCTGTTCTTTTAAAGTCTCTAGTGAAAAGAGAACATTAACCACTACATTTGCATAGTAGTTGACACCAGAACTGTTTTCAAATTGAAAACCGACAACATCTTGAACAGAATCCACTTTCTTTCTGCATACAATTTTCGGTTCATCCACTTTTGGGCTTTTTGCTACAACCTCCCTACTATTACTGATATTTCTTCGTTTCCGGCCTACCACACGTTTCTCAAACAAAGGATATTGAGGCAAATGTGGCGCATACTCTTTTCTTAACCTATTGTATTCCTTAACACAATCTAGATCCGAACAAATGTTTGTGACATCACAGTCAATCAGGTACAATCCCGATAAAGTTCTAACTTGTGACAATGCCACATATGCCATACCCTCCTTGAACACAGAACTGCCAATATTCACCAATGCAGTATCTACACTTAAACCTTGCGATTTATGGATTGTCACCGCATATGCCAAGCAAACAGGAAACTGTTTACGGCGAACATATAAATCTTTAACAAGCAAAAACCTAGCAGAACAACTACCAATTAGCTGTACTTCCTCAATGCCATCAAATTTAATTTTTAAAAATTCAATACCATCTCTACTTCTGTATTTCTCAAAATCAACAACATTACCCATTGATCCATTTACCAGACCTCTTTCAACATGTAAATTCCTTCTCAAAATGATTCGGCAATTTAAACACACATTCAAAGTCTTTTCAAAACCCGCTGTTTTAGATATAGTCTTCTCTAATGAATCCAATTTTGATTTCAAATTCTCAGACAAAATAATTGTTGATCCCATATGCTCTATTTTGTCAATAGCTTCAAGTTTCACAATCTCTTGCTTTTCTAAATTCAACATTTTGTTGTTGAAGATGGCACATTCTGCAAGAGTTGGCATCAAACATATTTCGGATTTCTTCTCAGTAATTTTCTGAAAAATATTCTCAGGCACAATGTCTTGTTCGGGATATAAATTTGACAGTAATCGTGCATTTAAAGCTTCTTTCCCATGCTCGGTCACTTTTCCAATTCTAATATCTTGTAGAATATTCTTGTAATCTTCATCCTTTGCCTGACGCATATTTTCATGCAGTTCAGCATAATTGAAATTTAACCATATATTAACGTTGCCAATGCTCCCTAGGCACTTCCTGGTATCTTCATGCGTGAGTATTTTGAACACAGGTTGTTCTTTCACTGGTGTCAGCTGCAGAAGATCTCCAAAAACAATGATGTGTTTGCCACCAAATAACACATCATATTCAGTTTTAAGAACTTCTTGCATTCTCAAATGCACAAAGGCAAGCATGACATTGGAAACCATGCTTACTTCATCAATGATAAGAAGTTTCATTTTCCTCAAGATTCTTGAAACTTCACAACAAGCATCTCCATATAACTTGTGGTATTGCAATTTGTTGTCATGCTCCACCGGCAGCATCAGTAGACGATGCAAAGTAATCCCTTTAATGTTATGTGCTGCCAATCCAGTAGGAGCAGTAACAACACAAGACAACGATGTCTCAGTCCTTTCCTGCAAATAACAAGAAATTGCTTTAATGAGGAAACTTTTTCCAGTTCCCGCTTCTCCACTCACGTACTCAACGATGTACATGAGCACTCTTTCTTCTCATGACTTAATCCATGCTTAATTTGCTTGGTAACTTCATCATATATTTTCCTCTGCTCAACGTTGAGTTGTTTTTCCAAGTCTTCTAAGTTAACTGCATCCTCCTGAGCATGTGCCATGGCTCTTTCCACTTCATTCATAGCAGTGGCAGCTTCATTTTCGATAATAGGTCCTCCTAGTGGATCCTGACTCAATGAAACAGAACTCTGACTGTCCTGAGAACTGTCTCTGGCAATCTCAGCTGCAATCTTTGCTTCCTGCTCAATTTCCAAAGTCAACATTTCTTGATATTTGGGAAAAGCAGGACATTCTATGGTCTCCTTAGCAGCAGTGAAAGAGTCTTCGTAACAGAGGAAATCTCCAAGCAGTTCCTCTTCTGCACGCCAAGGCTTGAAAAGTTGCAAAAGTGCTAAATAGAAGAACTCCTTTTTTTCTGGAGATTCGCCACTCAATTTTCGATGGTTTACTAATTGGCATTTTCTTTGCTTGACCAGACATCCCTCACTTCCAATTACAGCATACACTCCTTTCTCAATATCTTCTTTGATGTTCCTCTTGAATATATAATTTTGTAGAACCTCATATAGACAAACATTCTCAAGGTGACTGCTTCGATTTGGATAATATGTATCCAACATGTTGGTCTTCAAAATGTCAGTACTGTTTGGTTCCTTTTCTGCCAAATACTCAATTTCCCGGACAGGTTTTAGAACTCGATTTCGCGTTGCAGCAAGACCAAGACTCGCCCAAACAATACTCCTGGATTTGGCATAGAGACTTGCTGAAGACAACCGGTCACAACATTCGTAAGCTCCGATTTCTCGATGCGACAACATCTTCAGACTGAAACTGTACAACTTCTTGCTGAGGCTCTTTTCATGGGAAATGTCTTCCCACATATCCTTCAGTTCTGTCTTTTCTTTTTTGGTGATGTAAGATGTCACATACCGAGCCACAGCCATACAGTTGTCAGCCACAAACTGTATATCCATGTTAGCATTCCACATGGACAAAATCACTGGGTTGTAGTCGTTGATGTACTTGGACTCTTCGTTCCTTTTCAAATTGAATGTATTTTTGGGTGATTTCCTCATCACATTTTGTCGCAGCGAAGACATCAAACTGTTCACTCTTCCTTTAGAAATCGCCGGTCGTGGAAAGT
Source organism: Lissotriton vulgaris (assembly GCF_964263255.1). NCBI lineage: Eukaryota > Metazoa > Chordata > Amphibia > Caudata > Salamandridae > Lissotriton > Lissotriton vulgaris. The sequence continues at coordinate 150,277 of NW_028246146.1, read as the reverse complement.
TGAAACGACATTTGGTGTAGAACTTGTCCTTGTTTCTGAATTTACGACGACAGTACTTTCCACAACGATGGCTTTGGAAACGTAGAACTTGTTCTCTTAGGCTTTTCTTCTCCGTTGCGTTTGGAACAGCACACGTAGAATACTGTTCTATGAAATTCATCACTAAGTCATCCGGATCTGTTCCAAATTTAGGTGCATCCTTGATCCACAACAACATATGTATATGAGGAGCACCTCTTGCTTGGTACTCCTTTCTCCAGAAGAAATCCAACACCTCTCCAAGAGGTGGATTCTTCTTATTTGTGATGAAAGACATCATAGCTTCAAATCTATGATTGAAGTACCTGCATACATTCACTGGATCCAAAGAACACAGTTCTCCAGGTGTCTTGAATTCAATGTTTTCAATATTTCCATTTGCCTCTCGTAGAAATTCAAGTAAGTCTTCCCAGCCATACTCGGCACAGCTCAGAGTAAGGAACCATGTTGGAGTTCATAAATTCCTCAGCATACATTTTAAATCACCATGACGACGGTACCAGTACTCATTAGTACCACGCTGACACGCCATGAGATTAATTAAGTGAGAATCCAAAATACTGTCTTGGACATTGACTTTATGCATAAAATCACTTGCCGAGATGTTTCGCATCTGTATACCACTTTTTAAGATGTGGTTCACTGCATATGACAGTCCAGACAGATCGCTTTCAAACAGGAGATGAAACAAATAGGGAATGCATTGACGAAACCTAGGATCTTCTGCATACAATCGTAAAGTCCGGTATTCAGACGCAGGAATTTGAAGAGGTCGCTCATCATATCTTCCTCCTCGGCCTGTGGTAAATAGCTGTGGGAAACACCGAGCTTCCAAACTTTCCTCCCCAACACTAATGGGACTCCCTTTGGCTTGTTTCATTTGAAACAACTCAATTGCATTCCCCATGACTTCCTTGGAATGCAAAGGATGAACACTATAATGTTCATATATTTCTTCACTTTTAGAGGCCTCTACTTTCTCAATTTGGCCAGCACACAAATCGCTATCCTCTTCATCACTTACTTCCTCTTCTGCAACATATACATTTATATAGTACTTATTATTTTTCTTCAAATACAATGTTGCCTTTTTGACTTTCCTAACATCCACTAAATCTTGCCATATTTTCTTATTCTTTGTCGGAACCCCATTAACCAAGATAACCAGAGGTTCCTCTTCCACTTTTTCTACTCCAATTGTGTTAATGTTTTTGTTTAAATCGAGAGGCAAATAAACAACTCTTCCCTTTAATCCTCTCTGTAAATCTGCTGGAGGCAACTTCCCTGTCTTTGGCTCCATTCTTACAATAGCCTGAAAGGGATGGATACTTTGAATCAAAATAGATTCATAAGTATTTAAATCCTTCAATTCAGAAGGAATCTCAACCAATTCAAGATTATTATGAACCGCCCTAGCAGGCATCTGGTTTTTGTTTAATTTGTTACAACAATAAGTACACACACGTTGATCCGATCCCAAATTAAAAGAATTTTCTACCATCAAGTATATGGCAAAATCCTTCCATTCACTATTATTTTCCCTTTCACTTTTTGCATATAAATCCACTAACTTAGTCTGATTCTTATAATACGTGCGTCGACAACACACACAAGTGAAATTAGGCCTCTCACTTGATTTCATCTGAAACGTGGCAATTTCCTTCTGAAAATTATCTGTACTGGAAACCTGTACATTATCTTCAACATTACCCTCTACTTCTGGGTCAATTTGAACATTCTCATCTTTACTACCAAAGTAACAAAACTCAATTTCTTCACAAATATTCTTCACATCTATTTCAGAACCATGCAAAAGAGCAGCACATAATTGTTTAAGCATAACTGCTGGACTCTTAGCATAATACAACATTCTCACTAATTTTCTCACTTTATTATGATGCACTGCTAGCATCCTGAAATGATGAAAAACACTCTGGCATACTCTCCTGGAAAGACAAGCCAGTGAATGACCACGCAAACCTGTCATTTGTCTCACTCTTCGAGGATCTAAATCTTGCAACAACTTCATTTTCTGCTTCAAACTTTTCTTATTAAATGTCCGTATAAAATCACAAAGCAAATTGATGGAAACCTGTCGCACACTGCAAATAGAACTACACTTCCAAATGTACACAGGACCCTTAGGACGTCCTCCTAAAACCTCATCACTTAGCGCCTCTTCTGTCTCTGTTGTCACAAGTTTTTCTTTTTCAACTGGACAACCATCCTTCACTTCATAAGCTCGACCACTGGTGTCAACTGCAAACACCAAATAATTATCCTGAAAATAACTCTCCTCATTAAAAAATGCCTCACAACTTGAACTATGCATCCATTCTCCGGAAAAAACTTCAAAAAGTTACTACGATTTACTACTCTATTCCATCTACTTTTTGTTTTGAAATCAGAAATTACCTTGCTTAGTTTCCTAATTCTATTGATTACCAAAATAAACAACTTTCGCTTAATTTCAAAAGCATGATCAATAATTTTCTCTACATTTTTCTTCTTTTTATAAAATGCCACTTTCTGTTGGCCTTTCTTAATATTTTTTAATAAATTAACTATTATCCTATTGCGGAACATTCGTTTTTGAATGTCCCTAAACTGTTGTTTCCTTCTACTATCATGCACAGAGTTATCTCTTGCTCTACCAGTAACATTTTTGATTGGTCTTTCCTTTCCATTTAAATTGCTTTTCTTTTTCTGAACTGAAACATTTTTTGGATAAATACTTTTTTTACTACAAATATTTCTTAAGAATGATTTCGTGCTCTTACCCGGAGCTTTCTTGGTGATTTCAAAAGAATTTTGGGAAGAGGACTGCTGCAATAAAAGATCATCCTGCTGTCTTTGACGTTTTCTAGCCTTTCTAATTCGATTTTTAGTTGGCATTTTTCAAATTTAGAAAAGATCTGCAGTTGAATCTGTGGAAAAATATAATAAAAAATGTTATTAACCACTATTACCAAACAGTAAATGAATAACAGTCATCAAAAACTTAATGCCCTACTTATTATTTAACATAGCAAATCTTTTGCACCACCACTGCGTCACAAAAGTGACACACAGTGGTACAAAACAGGCATACAACAATCATAAATCTCTCCCTAACATTTTAAATGATTAATTCAGGATGACAATATGGTGTGGCCTATCTAAAGGTTTGTTTAGGCCCAGATCTTTGCACTGGGGTGAATGTGTGTCATTGATCCACATTCGGTCCATCACCTGTTTTGTTTGTTTGAGGTGAGGCCAACACATGGTTGCAGATAAGATTTTCACTGAAGAAAACAAAGGAGATAATACATGTGAAGGCCTACCAATGAAGTAAGTCATGTCCTCTTCACTCTTGAACAAAGGGCAGACCTCTTTTGAATCTGTGGTCACACCTAAACTTCATCTGCACAATGTCATTCATAAACTTAGGAAACACTAGTGATGTAATTGAAAAATGTGGAGTTTCTTTTCCTCATTTCAGAATTACATCACCTGTGTTTCCTCATTGACTTAAAATATCCTTAATACACATAAAAACGTTTTTTGGAATGCCCTAGCACCATTTTTGGGACATTATTAAAAAGGCTATGTAACTCCCATAATCAAAATCTAAATTTGCCAACCACAGGTGGGAGCGTATTTACAAGAAACTTGCCCCATGAGGAACGCTTTCCATTTAAAAAGGGTAAAATAACATAATAGACACTCAAATGCCTTATAAATATGACCCAAAACAACCAATGAAGCTCTAGCAGTACATATCCAGAAATGTAATTGATTTCAAAAAATCGTTTTTAAACACAGCATATAAATCAATTGTATACCTGCATTCAAGAGGAAATGACTGAAAATGTCCTTGAGACACATGAAAGCGTTTTTTGGAATGCCCTAGCACCATTTTTGGGACATTATTAACATGGCTATGTAACTCCGATAATCGAAATCTAATTTTGCCTAGCACAGGTGGGAGCGTATTTACAAGAAACTTGCCCCATGAGGAACGCTTTCCATTTAAAAAGGGTAAAATAACATCATAGACACTCAAATGCCTTATAAATATGACCCAAAACAACCTATGAAGCTCTAGCAGTACATATCCAGAAATGTAATTGATTTCAAAAAAACGTTTTTAAACACAGTATATAAATCAATTGTATACCTGCATTCAAGAGGAAATGACTGAAATGTCCTTGAGACACAAGAAAGCGTTTTCTGGAATGCCCTAGCACCATTTTTTGGACATTATTAACATGGCTATGTAACTCCCATAATCAAAATCTAAATTTGCCAAGCACAGGTGGGAGCGTATTTACAAGAAACTTGCACCATGAAGAACGCTTTCCATTCAAAAAGGAAAAATAACATCATAGACACTCATATGTCTTATAAATATGACCCAAAACAACCTATGAAGCTCTAGCAGTACATATCCAGAAATGTAATTGATTTCAAAAAATCGTTTTTAAAAACAACATATAAATCAATTGTATACCTGCATTCAAGAGGAAATGACTGAAAATGTCCTTGAGACACATGAAAGCGTTTTTTAGAATGCCCTTACACCATTTTTGGGACATTATTAACATGCCTATGTAACTCCCATAATCAAAATCTAAATTTGCCAACCGCAAGTGGGAGCGTATTTACAAGAAACTTGCACCATGAGGAACGCTTTCCATTTAAAAAGGAAAAATAACATCATAGACACTCATATGCCTTATAAATATGACCCAAAACAACCTATGAAGCTCTAGCAGTACATATCCAGAAATGTAATTGATTTCAAAAAATCGTTTTTAAACATAGCATATAAATCAATTGTATACCTGCATTCAAGAGGAAATGACTGAAAATGTCCTTGAGACACATGAAAGCGTTTTTTGGAATGCCCTAGCACCATTTTTGGGACATTATTAACATGGCTATGTAACTCCCATAATCAAAATCTAAATTTGCCAAGCACAGGTGGGAGCGTATTTACAAGAAACTTGCCCCATGAGGAACGCTTTTCATTTAAAAAGGGAAAAATAACATCATAGACACTCAAATGCCTTATAAATATGACCCAAAACAACCTATGAAGCTCTAGCAGTACATATCCCAAAATGTAATTGTTTTCAAAAATCGTTTTTAAAAACAACATATCTGTTTCAGCTTACATGAGAGACCATGGAATGGGCTCCATGTACAACAATAACTTGTGTTACTGCATGCCAGAATGCTACACCGAATATGCAATTACAATTTAAAACCAAAATCTATTTGTATATCACTAGAGACAAAGCCACATTTTAAAAACACAGCTTTCTTCATCATTTTCTCCTTAAATCATACTATTCTCTATCTAAATTAAATAAATCTTCCTCACCTTAGCAAATACTTTTTGAGTTTTGAAAACAGTCTCAGAAATACACCAAATTGTCTTCAGCAGAAGAAAAAGGATGCACTCCAGAGGCTGCAGCTATTGAAAGCACAGAAATACAGATATTCATTTCACATATCTCTCATATTAGCCAATCATAACTCTTCCCTTACTTTTTTCAAATCAAAACCCTTCCCCCCTCTGCCCTCTCTGCCTTTTTTCCATAGCAACCACCTCCTGGAAGACCTCTCATGTTTGCAAATTCACACAACAATGTTTCAATTGAACTCTGAACTCTCAGTGCACCTGCGTATCCAGTGCAATCTTTCATTAAATGTTTTTTCCTTGACCATTCAAATTACATCTTTCAAAGAACACATCCATGCACCCTAACTTTCTGTTTTCAGAAATGGAAATGCACCAATCACTGCTAATGATTCATTAGCATTGCAAATCCACACTTTTTTTTCTTTAGAAACTCCTACTGTTTCAACTGCCCTTTCATTACCACACTTCATCTGACTGCAGAACAACCTTCTCCCACCATGTTTAAGGTCTGGATTGTTGGACATAGTTACATCCACTGGGCTCAAAGGTATGCTGAGAACAGAAATTTACCTAACCTCAATTTACAAGATGTGGAAATTAAATGGTTGGGCCAAAGAGGATTAAAATGTCACCTATTGATACCATTGGTGAAAACCTTTATGCATTTGCCAAAACCTGACCTGTTAATAGTGCACTGTGGAGGTAATGATTTGGGCATTTTGACTGGGGTAGGTCTGGAAATGCTTTTAAAGGACACCTTTGAGCAATTAATGGCACTTTTTCCTCAAACTGCCTTGGTATATTCCAATATATGCCAAAGACAGAAATGGAGGTGGTCCAACCAATTTTGTCCACAAATTGAGAAAGCGAGGAAGCATGTAAACAAATCTGTTTCAGCTTACATGAGAGACCATGGAATGGGCTCCTTGTACAACAATAACTTGCGTTACTACATGCAAGATATCTACAGAGGAGAAGGAGTTCACTTCTCAGATGAGGGCAACAGAATTTTCATTCTGAATTTAAGACTGTGCATTGGTACCTACTTATAAGTACCTAAATGTACCATAAACCCAAAAGCTCTTCTCAGAGCTACCCTTCATCTGATCACTCACAATTATTATTTTTCTCTAACTTTTTTCTGTAATTTTCAACAAACTACGCTCAAAGAGCGCTACCCGGTACGCGAACTGGAAGCTAACCGCGCAAAATTTCCCCAAAACATTTTTTTCTCCGCACATATGGTCCTCCTCAGCCACCCTCAGAAAACCTAGGGGGTCAAAATACTTGTACCGTGCCCCCTTCTACCCATTCTGAACATTATTTGCCCTCCATTTTATATCTTAATTCGACCGAAACACAAAATGGTGGACTCCCGTTACGCTCCTAGTTCGCGGACCGGACCGCTTCCCGGGAAGCGGTCCCAAAAAAAAGGTGGAAAAGTAATTCACAGAAAAACGACTGGAGACACTCTCACCAAATATAGATTAGCTTATACTACATAACAATCCCTTTCATTTTCACAAATTTGATTGAAATTCCATTTAGCCATTAAGCCTGTAGACCTCTCTAAATACCGTGAGGTAAATTACTTCACAAAACACATCTGAAGTGTTGGAATTGACAACCAATGAAAATGTTACTTTCATTTTCTACTTATATTACCTGACATTTGATTGGTTATATACCTGAATATATATACAGGAAGAGAAGAAAACACAACCAATTTGACTACTACTTCTTGTTGTACATCACATTTGAATAGCTACCAAACACTTCAACTGGTTTGTGAAGGTAAGTTGTTATTTTTAAAACTGAAGTATATATTGTGCACTATAACTTAATATTGTAGACTTTTTCTGATAGATATACACTATCCCTCTGTAGTAGTTATGGATTTAGATAGACTTCTCTGTTATAGTTATGAATGGAGTTAGGCTTGTCTTGGTTAAATCACATACACTTTTTTATATTCCTATTTCCACTCTGATACTATACACTGCCAAAAGATAAATTCACTGATAAAAACTGCGTATCTAAAATTAATCCCAACAGTGCCCTATCTCTACTAATATATATTTTTTTAATCAAAATTTCAAGCAAAATGGAAGGCGAGCAGCAAGTTCAATTTACAATTGTACTGGAAGAGAGCAGCCAAGGAAAAATTGATGATTTTATGGATCAAAGTAGAGACCAGGAACTACTACAATGTGTTGAAGCAGTGGATAACCTGCTTAAAAATGAGGACATGTTACACCCTATATTCAATTTTGAAATTTCTGACAATGAAATGTTAGAAAGTTTAATGAATTATGAAACACAATCAAAATAAAAAAAATACTTTAAAAATAAAGAAAACAAAAAAAAACAACAAACAATTAACATACAGTATTAGAAAAGTCTATCATTCTATTATCCTTATAGTACGCTGCCCAGAACGCTTTCCGGTTCGCCTACTAGGCGCTCACCACGCAGGGACCTTTGACAACCTCCACATAAAACCTAGGGGGTCAACGAGGATCTACTATGCCCCCTTATGGTAATTTCCCCCTTTGTTTTGGCCTCCTCTTGTCTCTCGATCCTACCGAGAGACAAGATGGCGGCCTCTACGGACTGTTTAGAATGTTGACAGACACCGAAGAGCCAATCAGCTTCACAGCGAAAAGTTCCGTTACGCGAAAAGTACGCGAACCGGAGCGCTACCCGGAGCGTTGTTACAGATATATATCTTATTTTAAACGTTAATTTCTCAAAATCCACTGGAGCACATATATTGAGACCTAGCAAAGGCACATCGGGCTACCAGTCCCTACAATTTTGCCAAGTTTCGTGCAAATCCATTCAGCCGTTCGGGCTAAAAGTGAGGCCAACCGCCCCATTGGAAATTAACATGGGAAAAACGCGTTTTGGGACCCCCCTTTTTTCTCGGCCCCCCCTTGCCAAACCCCCCCCAAATTTTCAGGGGCTGCTCAGAAACAAATTGTGCCATTTTCCTGAAAATTTCAGCCGATTCCGTCCACAAACGCCAAAGTTATTAGACATAGAATTTTCAGAAATCCCATAGGGAAAAAATCCTAACTATTTATACCTACTGGCGACCGCCAGTAGGTAATATATATATATATATATATATATATATATATATATATATATATATATATATATATATATATATATATATATATATATATTACCTACTGGCGTTCGCCAGTAGGTATATATAGTTAGGATAAATTCCCTATGGGACTTTTGAAAATTCTATGTCTAATAACTTTGGCGTTTGTGGATGGAATCGGCTGAAATTTTCAGGAAAATGGCACATTTTGTTTCTGAGCAGCTCCTGAAAATTTGGTGGGGTTTCGTCAAGGGGGGGCTGAGAAAAAAGGGGGGTCCCAAAACGCGTTTTTTGCATTGAGTTTTCCATAGGGCGGTTGGACTCACTTTTAGCTCGAACGGCTGAATGGATTTGCACGAAACTTGGCAAAATTGTAGGGACTGTTAGCCCGATGTGCCTTTGCTAGGTCTCAATATATGTGCTCCAGTAGTTTTTGAGAAATTAACGTTCAAACCAAGATATATATCTGTAACAGCGCTCTGGGCAGCGATCCGGTCCGCTTACTTTTCGCTTATCGGAACTTTGCGCGCAGAAAGCTGATTGGCTCTCCGGTGTCTGTCAACATTCTAAACAGTCCGGAGCGGACGCCATCTTGTCTCTCGGTAGGATCGAGAGAGAAGAAGAGGTGGAAAACGAAGGGGGAATTTAATGAAAGGGGGCAAGGTATCCCCCTCTTGACCTCCTAGGAATGTTGTTGGGGTTATTAAAGGGTCCCGTGGGGAAAATAAAAAAAAATGATTTTTCACGGTAGAAGCGCGGCCGCGAACTGGTAGCGAAACGGGAATTCGCCATTTTGTGCTTCGTAAATTAAATTACTAGTTATAAGTGGGTACGGGAGACGTATCCTAATCCCCTATGTTTCCTGAGGGTGGGTGAGGAGGCTGATATATGTTGATACATCTCTTCCAGCGGCTGTGCGTGAGCTTTTTTTTTTTTTTTGCTGCGTGACAGTCCGGAGCGGCCGCCATCTTGTCTCTCGGTAGGATCGAGAGAGAAGAAAAGGTGAAAAACTAAGGGGGAATTTAATGAAAGGGGGCAAGGTATCCCCCTCTTGACCCCCTAGGAATGTTGTTGGGGTTATTAAAGGGTCCCGTGGGGAAAATAAAAAAAAAATGATTTTTCACAGTAGAAGCGCTTCACGGGCCGCGAACTGGGCCGCAAACTGGTAGCGAAACGGGAATTCGCCATTTTGTGCTTCGTTAATTAAAGTACTAGGTATAAGGGGGTGCGGGAGACATATCCTAATCCCCTATGTTTCCTGAGGGTGGCTGAGGAGGCTGATATATGTTGATATATCTCTTCCAGCGGCTGCGCCATCTTGCCTTTTTTCGAATGCCACAATTTTGTCGTGCACGGCAGCCATTTTAGATGCCAGGCTGGTCCCAGGCTATCACCTACCCCTGCGGATGTAGTTTATGGCCCCAGCTGTAGAGAATTCAGACATGCCAATCCTCCTGATTCAGGCGTGTGAGTACTGATTTCAGTGCTAGTCTCCCGCCTCCCGATTTCTGCAAGCAAAAACCCGGGGGCATATTATGAACAACTAGCGATAATTTTTGTCTATAACTTGTTTAGAGACAAAAATTATCGCCGCACATCGGCGATTTTTATCGCAGATAAACCTTGCTATTATCGCAGAAAAGTCAGCGATATTCATGTATTATCGAGCAAATGCTCTTAGCCATGTTATCCACCTCCCATTGGATAACATGGCTAAGAACTGCTCAGGGCAGGTGTTAGCTTTTGGAGATATTCGCGCTTAGCGCGAATATCTCCAAAAGTTGGTAATAGAAGGTAGCGATGTTAGGGACTGTTTCCAGTCGCTAACATCTTGGCACACCACTTTGCATGTCATTAGTGATAAGTATCACTGACATGCAAAGCCGGGCCCAAGATGGTCGCTATCTCCTTTTAGGTGTCACTAACTGGTGTTAGCGACAGCTTGATAATAGGGAAATAATTTTATCTCCGCTTTCATGGTTTTTAAAGCCAAAAAAGCGGAGATAAACCCCCTTGCTAATATGCCCCACGATTCCTTGGGGGTTTCAGCTGATAGGGCTTGGTATTGTGTTACATGGTAATTTTTCCATGAAACGTCAGAGGGTCGATGCAGGGGTTCTAGAAGAGGTGATAAACCATTTAAGCCTCATGAACAAGCGCATGGTCTTTTAAAGATTTGTGAAGTACTCGGGGCGGCGGTGTGTGTGTGCCCTCTTTCAGGAGCGGGCGGGGGGGCACTGCCAGCAACTTGCCAGGTCAGGTAGTGTTCAACACGTGCATCACCCTTTCTCTGCTTGCTATTGCGCTCCATGCTTCGGAAAGGTAAGAAAAAGAACGTGTATTTGAGTTTGAAATGTCCGATCCTGCAGCAGCACACTTCCAAAGCCCACACATGACAATAACCCGATTCAAGGCCCCATTCACCCGTTTTTCAAAAAATAGATAACAGTCCAACAAAGTAAGGTTATAAAACTTTATTAACTTTTAACGATAATGAACAGAACAAAAACTAAAAACATTTAAACATTTATTAACACAAAAAGCAACAATGGTTAGAAGCTGTCTTTTGTGCGAATAGTCCCAAGGCAGCACAACGTGCAGAGTTCTGGACGGCACCCAGGTGATGTCGCCTGGGTGCCGCACTGGTTTAGGGATCCTACAATGCTGCTCCGAAAATTGGCGTGGGGTGTCCCGGGTGGGGCGGGGGGAGGCCTCGTCAGTAGCGGTCTGTTGTGCGAATAGTCCCAAGGCAGCACAACGTGCAGAGTTCTGGACGGCACCCAGGTGATGTCGCCTGGGTGCCGCACTGGTTTAGGGATCCTACAATGCAGCACAGAAAAACAGCGTGGGGCGTCCCGGGTGGTGCGGGGGGAGGCCTCGTCAGTAGCGGTCTGTGTCCAGTGTCACATGGCTGACACAACATGTACGACAGGCACCCAGGTGATGTCCAGTAAACTGCCGCACTGGTTTTGGTATCCTACAATGCTGCTCCGAAAATTGGCGTGCGGCGGCCCGGGGGGGGGGGGAGGCGGCGTGAACGGGCCTCCCCAGGTGGCGGCCATCTAGCTGAGTTGCGTCTCGCTCACCATGTTGTGGAGTTGCTCCCACTCTTGCAGTGCAGCGATAGGCGGCTGCCACATGGCTGTCAAAATGGCGGACGGCTCTTCGGTTTTGGGCCTGGTCCACTGAAATGGCCCTGGGACACCTTGGAAGTCGGACACTTGCCTGCTAGGGCTTGGGCTCCATTCTCGAAAAGCGTCCCCTCAGCCGTGAAGATTGTATAAAAGTCTTGGGGGCCCCCGACTCCCGCAGGCTTCCGGTGGGGAGCGGCTGCCATGATTGCTCGCGGAATGACCACGACGGAGCCACGAGATGGTGGTGCTCTCATGCTGACGCCAGCTTCAGTCTGAATGATCCAGAAACAAGGTGGGGCTTTCATCGTTTGGGAAAAAAAATGTTCTAAACCAATGAAAAGTGTTATTTTTAGGTCATATGACCAAGCCTTCCATCTTTAGGAAACCAAAAGTAAAATGAACCAATGAAAAGTTTTATAAACAAGTCACATGACCTGTTCTGCGGCATAGGGCTACAAAAAGCGTAGAAAATCCGTTGGCACGTGAGGCGGCGTCAGTAGCGGACCGATGTGCGAATAGGCCGAAGGCAGCACAACGCGTCGAGATCCGGATGGCACCGAGGTGGTGTCCAGCAAATTGCCGCACTGGTGTGGCCATCCTACAATGCTGCGCCGAAAGACGGCGTGTCCAGCTGGTCACTGTCAGTAGCGGACCGATGTGCGAATAGGCCGAAGGCAGCACAACGCGTCGAGATGCGGATGGCACCGATGTGGTGTCCAGCAAATTGCCGCACTGGTGTGGCCATCCTACAATGCTGCGCCGAAAGACGGCGTGTCCAGCTGAGTTGCGGTCACTGTCAGTAGCGGACCGATGTGCGAATAGGCCGAAGGCAGCACAACGCGTCGAGATGCGGATGGCACCGATGTGGTGTCCAGCAAATTGCCGCACTGGTGTGGCCATCCTACAATGCTGCGCCGAAAGACGGCGTGTCCAGCTGAGTTGCGGTCACTGTCAGTAGCGGACCGATGTGCCGAGATCTGGATGGCCAAGTTTCAAGTTTCATCTGGCAGTTTTTCTCCATCCCTCCTGGATCAAAGAAGGTGAATGCTAAATATGCCACCTGCCTCATCTGAACATATGAAGTTAAGTTGTATACACTGTGGTGCTATGCTGTCCTATGGCAACATGAGCATCAACCTGATGAATACGGCATTCGAAAATCATAAATGCCCTAATGCACCCAAGAAGTAATTTTTTTTTTTCTCCAGTTGAGCCGTTTTCAATGCCTGTTTTTTGTTGTTTCCCCTCCATCAAGAACAAAACAAAAATACAAGGCGCTAAGATCCGAATGGCAAGTCCTGGATGTTGAGTGCCTCAGTTGAGAGTTCTGAGCAGTGCTTGTAAGACTGTCTGAAGCTTATTTGCACCTGCTGCAGCTTCACTAGGTCCGGCGGAACTTTTTTCCTTTTCCTTTCTGCATCTTTTCCTACAATGCGTTTCATCTGAAGACACGACCAGGTCCCTGAATGTGTGCAGGGGGACGCTATTGATTGAATGAAAATGGCGGCTTGACACAAAGCTGACTCAAGCGTTACTGTTGGTGCTATACAGACAAAAATTGGTTTTCAGTTTGTACATTCTTCAGGTTTTTTTTTCCATCCAAGTCTGATTGAGAGTTTGTAGAAAAATGGCTTCAGATTTTCCACATACTACTCTTCAACATTCTTCCTAAATGTAACAATGTGAAACTCACTAGGAGAACGGCTGTTTCTGTTTCCTTTCAAAATGCTGCCACCAATATTTTCTGAATGGAAGACACCATCTTGTAGCATAAAGGGCCGAAAGGGGTTCTGGTCTGGCCGATGGTTGGTGGAGACATTTTGACTATATCTTGGACCTGCCCGGCCTCGCCCAAAATGGCGCCGGTATAAATGGGACTCGTAACTCTTTGCCCGCAAATGTATATCTAGAAAATGTTATTGTAAGTGGCCCTGTCGTATTTTAATTACAAAATGTACGTCCACCGATTCCGCAACTGTTAGACACCTTTGTTCTTGTCACCTAATGGCCCGCTCGTTACGTTCTTCTACAGTGTAAATGTCTCCTCATCATATATGATTTGAGTTTGCTCCGTGGCCGGCCCACGTGGTTATAGGCCCGTATTTGTATACTGACATTTTCACAATAAAGGTTTTTAAAACAAAACACGGTAGTAGTATTTTCATTTGTAAAGTTTTTACTTTTAGTGACTGTTTTCGAATCAGTAAAAGGCAAGTGAAATAAAGCAGTCCAATTACATGACGGATAAAAGGTATAATATGTAGGAACGCAGTAAAGATAAATGGTCAAGGGCAGTTGTGTTTTTCATGTCTGCAACATAAAGTGATCGATAAGAATCTGATAATCAGGCGCATCGGCGACTAAGACAGCAGGTCGAATCTCTTTTACTCAACGGCTCCGTCATGGAAGGAAGAAACGCCCTTTTTCTCGAAAAAGGAATATATTTTACTTGCCAGACAGTTGTAAATTTTCCGGGAAAGTACATTAGCCTGGAATATTATAACATATGTTTGAAAAAAAAATATTGTTCGAAAATAATAAAAAGCGTAATTTTTAGGTCATATGACCAAGCTTTTCATCATTAAATTAACAAAAGTAAAATGAACCAATGAAAAGTTTTATTAACAAGTCACATGACCTGTTATGCTTACGTTACGCGCTGCGCGCCGCGCCTCGGATCACTTCCGGGTGCGCTAACGCGGCGTGTCATAAAACGCATTACGTGACAACGTAGGTCAAGAATATAGTCTAAATGTCTCCACCAACCAGCGTTCAGAACACAACCCCTTTCAGCAGTCCAAAAAGTTCTGTTAAATGACAACAGAGGGGACAGGCAACAAGAACCATCAGTCAAAGAGGGGAGGGCAAGTTCTTCTCTTCCGGGTCATGTTGGGGCGCTACCGGAACTGATCGAATTGGTAGTCTACAGTGTTTCTGGATGTTTCAGACTAAAGCTGGCGTCAGCATGAGACCACTACCATCTCGTAGCTCCGTCGTGGCCATTCCACGAGCAATCATGGCAGCCGCTCCCCACCAGAAGCCTGCGGGAGTCGGAGGCCCCCATGACTTTTGTAGAATCTTCACGGCTGAGGGGACGCTTTTCGAGAATGGGATCCAAGCCCTAGCAGACAAGCGTCCGAGTTCCAAGGTGTCCCAGGGCCATTTTAGTGGACCAGGCCCAAAACCGAAGAGCCGGCCGCCATTTTGAGAGTCCTGTGGCAGCCGCCTATCGCTGCACCGCTAGAGCGGGCGCATCTCAACTACATGGTGAGCGAGACGCTGTAGTCGCAAGAGCGGGCGGAAAACAGCTGAATGGCGGAAGAGGCACAGTGTAGCAAAAGCGGGCGGAATGGCAACTAAAACGATAAAGGGGCGCCTCACTACAGCTTGTCTTCAGGTCAAACGGATTGTGGGACAAGGTACAGAATTGAAGAGTCATCAAAAGGCAAAAAGTACCGCCGGACCCCGGGAGCCGGCCGCCTATGTCGGGGGCGATCTCAGGCTACACCAGTGCTATAAGACTTGGGGAGGGTGTCGGAGCCAAGCGTCTTCTCCGAGTCCATGGCCATCACAGCGCCCCTCAGGGGCCTCCGTCAAGCTGTTTAGGAAGGTAACATATCATATTGTTTTCTAATGCAGTCAGGTCCACAAACGACACTCACTTACTTTGAGAATAGTGAAGCTGCAGTAGGAGGAAATAAGCTTCAGACAGTGTTACAAGCGCTGCTCAGAACTCTTAACTATGGCACCCAACATCCAGAACTTATGCTATTTGAGAATGGTAGTGACATCGAAGCATCTCGGGGACCAAAACCATTAACGTACTTTCACGTATGAAAATCTTACTTGGGGAGGGGGCAGGAGCGAAGCGCCCCCTCCCAGTCAGCGCCACCACACCGTATGTTGAAAATCTGAAGCCATCGTTCTACAAAGTCAATCAAACTTGGATTGAAAAATCTAGAAAAATGTACAAACTGAAAACCAGTTTTGGTCTGCATAGCATCAGTAACAACGCTTGAGTCAGCTTTGTGTCAAGCCGCCATTTTGATTCAACAAAGCACAGGCATTGAAAAAGGCTGAAATTCAGAACTCTAAACTATGGCACCCAACATCCAGGAGCTTGCTATCCGGATCTTGGAGCCTTGTGCTGTTTTCGATCTATTCACACATCGGTCTACTACTGACATCATCTTATAAACCAACGTTATGTAAATAGTTTTTTAATAAAATGTTTTACCCTGTTTCTTTGCTGGTGTGTTGTCTATATTTTTAATATTTGCATAGGGTTTGTCATTATTTTGTGCGGGATGGGTGATGGAGCCGAGCTGTCTTGCAGCCCTCATGGTGTGGAGCTCAGTTCATCTCACTATTTTCGTATTTCTCAAGAAGGGTTGTTCCTAATATTTCTATTTTAGCGAGGTCAAAAAGAGATCCAATTAGTGGCCTACTGATTTTGCTCGATTAGTTTTATTTTTTTACACGATTTTTCACTATCTGCAAAGACTAAACAGAGTATTGCGACTTTGTGCTTGTTTGTAAATAGAGAATGATCCAAAGAGAACCAATTCTAAAACAGTAAATGCTTGGACAACAATCAATCAAATGGAGAGACAAGGAGGTACGACGGATTACAACGGGGGTAAAGGCCTGCGTTAACTACCCTTCTGTATCTGCAAAGAGAGAGTACTAACAAAGGCAAAAGAGGGGAGGGGGGGGGGGGGGCAGCGTTCAAAGCACATCAGCGTGCATAAATACGAAAATGTTTTTATCTATCACGTACTTGACATTTTAAAGCTTTTCATATTTGCTATTAAAAAACCAATGAAATTCACAGAAAAAACCATAGGTTATAGTGGATATATAGTTAGGAATTTGCATTTACAAAACCTTGAAAATTCAATGAAAAAACCATAGGTTATAGGCCATATATAGTTAGGAATTAGCATTTACAAAACCTTATTTTACTCGCATAAAACCATTGAAATTCCATATATAGTTAGCTAACTATAAGCGCTAACTATATATCGCGCACCCGCAATCCACTGCTGATGATGTCACATATTACATCATTCATGACATGGTCAGTGACATCACTGATGACATCACTGATGAAATCTCAAATGACATCACTGATGACATCTCAAATGACATCACTGATGACATCACTGATGACATCTCATTTGACATTACTGATCACATCACTGATGATATCATTCATGTGATAATACGATGAACCTCTTCAGACTCTAATATAACCTTAGATACAATCAGTGTAAACAGACACTCACAGACTGTCACTCATCCATGGAGTTACTCACACACCTAGTCAGTCAATCAAAGAATCAATCACACCTCCATTTCCTCAACTATACAGTTATACAAACTTTACTTATTCAAACATATACTAACACATATTAACTCTCTTATACAATCCCTGATACAAGTTCACAATGATCCATACAGCCACTCACACATTCACTGGCTCTTATGCACAGTTATTTATATATGTCAACTCTCACATGTACTGTGTTTTACATATGTACTTACTTTGACATGTATCACTGAGATATCCATTCACTCACCAATACACTCATGCACACAGTCAACCGCCCATACAGCTGTTTCCACATGCACTTTTGAAACCATACATCTAGTGAATCAACTGCTCACACATCTATGCACAGAGTCATACACCTCCCAGCCACCCACACACACACTCAGTATCCCATACAAATACTTGGGCAACCAATCAATAACCCATATAGTTACTCATATAGCTACTTATCAACACATGCAACAGTTTACAGAACAACAGACATAATGATGCACAAATTAAGACAGTTTAGTCACTAACCCATGCACTCAGTGAGACACATTTAATCACTCACTCATACAGTCAGTCATGCACCTACTAAATCCTTCATCCAGACACTTATACATCCACTCATTCTTCAATATGTAAGACATATTTTAACTTTACAGAAACATACAGTCACTGGATGTTGTCATCAGTGATGTCATCAGTGATGTCATTTGAGATGTCATCAGTGATGTCATTTGAGATTTCATCAGTGATGTCATCAGTGATGTCACTGACCATGTCATGAATGATGTAATATGTGACATCATCAGCAGTGGATTGCGGGTGCGCGATATATAGTTAGCGCTTATAGTTAGCTAACTATATATGGAATTTCAATGGTTTTATGCGAGTAAAATAAGGTTTTGTAAATGCTAATTCCTAACTATATATGGCCTATAACCTATGGTTTTTTCATTGAATATATATATAGTTAGGATTTTTTCTCTATGGAACTTTTGAAAATTCTATGCCTAATAACTTTGGCGTTTGTGGACGGAATTGGCTGAAATTTTCAGGAAAATGGCACATTTTGTTTTTGAGCAGCCCCTGAAAATTTGGGGGGGGGGTCGTCAAGGAGGGGCCGAGAAAAAAGGGGGGTCCCAAAACGCGTTTTTCCCATTCATTTTTCCATAGGGCGGTTGGCCTCACTTTTAGCTCGAACGGCTGAATGGATTTGCACGAAACTTGGCAAAATTGTAGGGACTGTTAGCCCGATGTGCCTTTGCTAGGTCTCAATATATGTACTTCAGTGGATTTTGAGAAATTAACGTTTAAAATAAGATATATATCTGTAACAGCGCTCCGGGCAGCGCTCCGGTTCGCGTACTTTTCGCGTAACGGAACTGCGACCGCCATCTTGTCTCTCGGTAGGAGCGAGAGACAAGAGGAGGCCAAAACAAAGGGGGAAATGAAGGAAAGGGGGCAAGGTAGACCCCTTCTGACCCCCTAGGATTGATGAGGGGGATATTATAGAGCCACGCGGGGCCCAAAAAAAATAAAAAATTCTGATTTTTTCGCCGTAGAGACGCGTCTTGGTACGCGAACCGGGCAGCTAACCGGGCAGCTAACCGGGAAGCTAACCGGCAGTGTAACGGGAGTCTGAGGAGTAGCTGATTGGCTGTCAACATTGTAAACAGTCCGGAGCGGCCGCCATCTTGTCTCTCGGTAGGATCGAGAGACAAGAGGTGGAAAAAAAAAAGGTGTAAATGAATGAAAGGGGTAAGGCAGACCCCTCCTGAACCCCTAGGATTGATGAGGGGGCTATTAAAGTTCCCTGGGGGGTGAAAAAAAAAACAAAATTTGCGATTTTTCGTGGTAAAGGTGCTTCCTGGTACATTAACCGGGCAGCTAACCGGCAGCGTAACGGGAGTCCGACATATTGTGTTTTTTGAACGTTTGTGATATGTGCACGTGTGAATTTTGTCTAATTAAGGTTCAAAAAATATATATATCTTTAAGCGTGTTCTGGCGTGCTTACGTTTTGGGTTTGGTTTGCGCTGCAGAGACGATACGTCACGGTTATGCGATGCATCATGAGGCGTCTCCCGGGCTACGTGATACGTCACTTAATAAAGAATATATTTTACGTCACTTAATAAAGAATATATTTTACAGCTATAGATATTAGCTTTTAAAAAACCAATGAAATTCACAGAAAAAAACATAGGTTATAGACCATATATAGTTAGGAATTTGCATTTACAAAACCTTGAAAATTCACTGAAAAAACCATAGGTTATAGACCATATATAGTTAGGGATTAGCATTTAAAAAACCTTATTTTATTTGCACAAAACCATTGAAATTCCATATATAGTTAGTTGCACTAACTATATATCGCGGACCCGCAATCCACTGCTAATGATGTCACATATTACATCATTCATGACATGGTCAGTGACATCACTGATGACATCACTGATGACATCTCAATTGACATCACTGATGACATCACTGATGACATCTCTGATGACAACACCCAGTGACTGTATGTTTCTGTAAAGTTAAAATATGTCTTACATATTGAAGAATGAGTGGATGTATAAGTGTCTGGATGAAGGATTTAGTAGGTGCATGACTGACTGTATGAGAGAATGATTAAATGTGTCTCACTGAGTGCATGGGTTAGTGATTAAAGTGTCTTAATTTGGCAATCATTATTTATGTTGTTCTGTAAACTGCTGCATGTTTAAATCAGTAGCTATATCAGTAACTATATGGGTTATTGAATGGTTGCCCAAGTATTTGTATGGGAGACTGAGTATGTGTGTGGGTGGCTGGGAGGTGTATAACTCTGTGCATAGATGTGTGAGCAGTTGATTCCTTAGGTGTATGGGTTCAAAAGTGCATGTAGAAACAGCTGTATGGACAGTTGACTGTGTGCATGAGTATATTGGTGAGTGAATGGATATCTCAGTGCTACATGTCAAAGTAAGTACATATGTAAAACACACTCCATGTGAGAGTTGACATATATAAATATCTGAACATAAGAGCCAGTGAATGTGAGAGTGGCTGTATGAATCATTGTGAACTTGTATCAAGGATTGTATAAGAGAGTAAATATGTGTTAGTATATGTTTGAATAAGTAAGGTGTGTATAACTGTAGAGTTGAGGAAATGGAGATGTGATTGATTCTTTGCATGACTGACTATGTGTGTGAGTAACTCCATGGATGTGTGACAGTCTGTGAGTGCCTGTTTACACTGAGTGTATCTAAGGTTATATTAGAGTCTGAAGATGTATTATCACATAAATGATATTTTCAGTGATGTAATCAGTAATGTCAAATGAGATGTCAGTGATGTCATCAGGGTTGTCATTTGAGATGTCATCAGTGATGTCATCAGTGATGTCATTTGAGATGTCATCAGTGATGTCATCAGTGATGTCACTGACCATGTCATGAATGATGTAATATGTGACATCATTAGCAGTGGATTGCGGGTCCGCGATTTATAGTTAGTGCAACTAACTATATATGGAATTTCAATTGTTTTGTGCAAATAAAATAAGGTTTTTTAAATGCTAATCCCTAACTATATATGGTCTATAACCTATGGTTTTTTCAGTGAATTTTCAAGGTTTTGTAAATGCAAATTCCTAACTATATATGGTCTATAACCTATGTTTTTTTCTGTGAATATATATATATGTAAACAGCATTATTTATGAACGGTGACGAATTATCACAGAATGTTTGGTTTATTGACTGTTATAGGACAGGTATTATTTCCAGTTTAATTCTGATTCTCCTTTTGATTCCTCTTATCCTTTACTTTTGCTTTCATGTGCTTGAGAATTTATATGACTTCTTACATGTTTTCTTTGCACTGATGTGACCATATTAGCATTGTAGATACATGCCATAGGACACTTGCCGATCCACGGCTTTATTTTTAACTATTTTCACTTCATGTTAAAATCAGTACTTGACCGTTGGAGAGAACACCATTCCAAGATGGCGCCCATAGTGGCGCAAGGGTTGTAGTCCTATGTCCATGACAATGCCTATGGTTTGTGTGTATGTTTATAACATGGACTGTTAGATGTGGACGAATGACACACTGACGAAGGCTCACGCCGAAACGCGTCTGTGCTTTTCCCTTTTCCCTCTAATTAAAACCCTGGTCTGACTTTGCTCCGCGAGTGCTGCCTCTTTCTTTTTGACTTTGGGAGAGTCGAGCGTAATATATATATATATATATATATATATATATATATATATATATATATATATATATATATATATATATATATATATATATATATTCAATGAAAAAACCATTGGTTTTAGGCCATATATAGTTAGGAATTAGCATTTACAAAACCTTATTTTACTCGCATAAAACCATTGAAATTCCATATATAGTTAGAAGCGCTAACTATATATCGCGCACCCGCAATCCACTGCTGATGATGTCACATATTACATCATTCATGACATGGTCAGTGACATCACTGATGACATCACTGATGACAACATCCAGTGACTGTATGTTTCTGTAAAGTTTAAATATGTTTTACATATTGAAGAATGAGTGGATGTATAAGTGTCTGGATGAAGAATTTAGTAGGTGCATGACTGACTGTATGAAAGAGTGATTAAATGTGTCTCACTGAGTGCATGGGTTAGTGACTAAACTGTCTTAATTTGTGCATCAGTATGTCTGTTGTTGTGTAAGCTGCTGCATGTGTTGATCAGTAGCTATAAGAGTGGCTATATGGGTTATTGATTGGTTGCCCAAGTATTTGAATGGGAGGCTGAGTGTGTGTGTGGGTGGCTGGGAGGTGTGTGACTCTGTGCATAGATGTGTAAGCAGTTGATTCACTAGGTGTATGAGTTCAAGAGTGCATGTGGAAACAGCTATATGGGCGGTTAACTGTGCATGGGTGTGTTGGTGAGTGAATGGATATCTCAGTGCTACATGTGCAAGTAAATACGTATGTAAAACACAATACATGTGAGAGTTGACATATATAAATAACTGTGGATAAGAGCCAGTGAATGTGTGAGTGGCTGTATGGATCACTGTGAGCTTGTATCAGGGATTGTATAAGAGAGTAAATATGTGTTAGAATATGTTTGAATAAGTAAGGTGTGTATAACTGTATAGTTGAGGAAATGGAGGTGTGATTGATTCTTTGCATGACTGACTAGGTGTGTGAGTAACTCCATGGATGAGTGACAGTCTGTGAGTGTCTGTTTATACTGAGTGTATGTAAGGTTATATTAGAGTCTGAAGAGGTTCATTGTATTATCACATGAGTGATGTGATCAGTGATGACAAATGAGATGTCATCAGTGATGTCATTTGAGTTGTCATCAGTGATGTCATTTGAGATGTCATCAGTGATGTCATTTGAGTTGTCATCAGTGATGTCATCAGTGATGTCATTTGAGATGTCATCAGTGATGTCATCAGTGATGTCACTGACCATGTCATGAATGATGTAATATGTGACATCATCAGCAGTGGATTGCGGGTGCGCGATATATAGTTAGCGCTTCTAACTATATATGGAATTTCAATGGTTTTATGCGAGTAAAATAAGGTTTTGTAAATGCGAATTCCTAACTATATATGGCCTAAAACCAATGGTTTTTTCATTGAATTTTCAAGGTTTTGTAAATGCAAATTCCTAACTATATATCCACTATAACCTATGGTTTTTTTCTGTGAATTTCATTGGTTTTTTAATAGCAAATATGAAAAGCTTTAAAATGTCAAGTACGTGATAGATAAAAACATTTTCGTATTTATGCACGCTGATGTGCTTTGAACGCTGCACCCCCCCCCCTCCCCTCTTTTGTCTTAGTAGTACTCTCTCTTTGCAGATACTGAAGGGTAGTTAACGCAGGCCTTTACCCCCGTTGTAATCCGTCGTGCCTCCTTGTCTCTCCATTTGATTGATTGTTGTCCAAGCATTTACTGTTTTAGAATTGGTTCTCTTTGGATCATTCTCTATTTACAAACAAGCACAAAGTCGCAATACTCTGTTTAGTCTTTGCAGATAGTGAAAAATCGTGTAAAAAAATAAAAGTAATCGAGCAAAATCAGTAGGCCACTAATTGGATCTCTTTTTGACCTCGCTAAAATAGAAATATTAGGAACAACCCTTCATGAGAAATACGAAAATAGTGAGATGAACTGAGCTCCACACCATGAGGGCTGCAAGACAGCTCGGCTCCATCACCCATCCCGCACAAAATAACGACAAACCCTATGCAAATATTAAAAATATAGACAACACACCAGCAAAGAAACAGGGTAAAACATTTTATTAAAAAACTATTTACATAACGTTGGTTTATAAGATGATGTCAGTAGTGGACCGATGTGTGAATAGATCGAAAACAGCACAAGGCTCCAAGATCCGGATGGCAAGCTCCTGGATGTTGGGTGCCATAGTTTAGAGTTCTGAATTTCAGCCTTTTTCAATGCCTGTGCTTTGTTGAATCAAAATGGCGGCTTGACACAAAGCTGACTCAAGCGTTGCTACTGATGCTATGCAGACCAAAACTGGTTTTCAGTTTGTACATTTTTCTAGATTTTTCAATCCAAGTTTGGTTGACTTTGTAGAACGATGGCTTCAGATTTTCAACATACGGTGTGGTGGCGCTGACTGGGAGGGGGCGCTTCGCTCCTGCCCCCTCCCCAAGTAAGATTTTCATATGTGAAAGTACGTTAATGGTTTTGGTCCCTGAGATGCTTCGATGTCACTACCATTCTTAAATAGCATAAGTTCTGGATGTTGGGTGCCATAGTTAAGAGTTCTGAGCAGTGCTTGTAACACTGTCTGAAGCTTATTTCCACCTACTGCAGCTTCACTATTCTCAAAGTAAGTGAGTGTCGTTTGTGGACCTGACTGCATTAGAAAACAATGTGATATGTTACCTTCCTAAACAGCTTGACGGAGGCCCCTGAGGGGCGGTGTGATGGCCATGGACTCGGAGAAGACGCTTGGCTCCGACACCCTCCCCAAGTCTTATAGCACTGGTGTAGCCTGAGATCGCCCCCGACATAGGCGGCCGGCTCCCGGGGTCCGGCGGAACTTTTTGCCTTTTGATGACTCTTCAATTCTGGACCTTGTCCCACAATCCGTTTGACCTGAAGACAAGCTGTAGTGGGGCGCCCCTTTATCGTTTTAGTTGCCTCTTCCGCCATTCAGCTGTTTACCGCCCGCTCTTGCGACTACAGCGTCTCGCTCACCATGTAGTTGAGATGCGCCCGCTCTTGCGGTGCAGCGATAGGCGGCTGCCACAGGACTCTCAAAATGGCGGCCGGCTCTTCGGTTTTGGGCCTGGTCCACTAAAATGGCCCTGGGACACCTTGGAACTCGGACGCTTGTCTGCTAGGGCTTGGGTCCCATTCTCGAAAAGCGTCCCCTCAGCCGTGAAGATTCTACAAAAGTCTTGGGGGCCTCCGACTCCCGCAGGCTTCTGGTGGGGAGCGGCTGCCATGATTGCTCGTGGAATGGCCACGACGGAGCTACGAGATGGTAGTGGTCTCATGCTGATGCCAGCTTTAGTCTGAAACATCCAGAAACACTATAGACTACCAATTCGATCAGTTCCGGTAGCGCCCCAACATGACCCGGAAGAGAAGAACTTGCCCTCCCCTCTTTGACTGATGGTTCTTGTTGCCTGTCCCCTCTGTTGTCATTTAACAGAACTTTTTGGACTGCTGAAAGGGGTTGTGTTCTGAACGCTGGTTGGTGGAGACATTTAGACTATATTCTTGACCTACGTTGTCGCGTAATGCGTTTTATGACACGCCGCGTTAGCGCACCCGGAAGTGATCCGAGGCGCGGCGCGCAGCGCGTAACGTAAGCATAACAGGTCATGTGACTTGTTAATAAAACTTTTCATTGGTTCATTTTACTTTTGTTAATTTAATGATGAAAAGCTTGGTCATATGACCTAAAAATTACGCTTTTTATTATTTTCGAACAATATTTTTTTTTCAAACATATGTTATAATATTCCAGGCTAATGTACTTTCCCGGAAAATTTACAACTGTCTTGCAAGTAAAATATATTCCTTTTTCGAGAAAAAGGGCGTTTCTTCCTTCCATGACGGAGCCGTTGAGTAAAAGAGATTCGGCCTGCTGTCTTAGTCGCCGATACGCCTGATTATCAGATTCTTATCGATCACTTTATGTTGCAGACATGAAAAACACAACTGCCCTTGACCATTTATCTTTACTGCGTTCCTACATATTATACCTTTTATCCGTCATGTAATTGGACTGCTTTATTTCACTTGCCTTTTACTGATTCGAAAACAGTCACTAAAAGTAAAAACTTTACAAATGTAAATACTACTACCGTGTTTTGTTTTAAAAACCTTTATTGTGAAAATGTCAGTATACAAATACGGGCCTATAACCACGTGGGCCGGCCACGGAGCAAACTGAAATCGTATATGATGAGGAGACATTTACACTGTAGAGGAACGTAACGAGCGGGCCATTAGGTGACAAGAACTAAGGTGTCTAACAGTTGCGGAATCGGTGGACGTACATTTTGTAATTAAAATAAGACAGGGCCACTTACAATAACATTTTCTAGATATACATTTGCGGGCAAGGAGTTACGAGTCCCATTTATACCGGCGCCATTTTGGGCGAGGCCGGGCAGGTCCAAGATATAGTCAAAATGTCTCCACCAACCATCGGCCAGACCAGAACCCCTTTCGGCCCTTTATGCTACAAGATGGTGTCTTCCATTCAGAAAATATTGGTGGCAGCATTTTGAAAGGAAACAGAAACAGCCGTTCTCCTAGTGAGTTTCACATTGTTACATTTAGGAAGAATGTTGAAGAGTAGTATGTGGAAAATCTGAAGCCATTTTTCTACAAACTCTCAATCAGACTTGGATGGAAAAAAAAAACCTGAAGAATGTACAAACTGAAAACCAATTTTTGTCTGTATAGCACCAACAGTAACGCTTGAGTCAGCTTTGTGTCAAGCCGCCATTTTCATTCAATCAATAGCGTCCCCCTGCACACATTCAGGGACCTGGTCGTGTCTTCAGATGAAACGCATTGTAGGAAAAGAAGCAGAAAGGAAAAGGAAAAAAGTTCCGCCGGACCTAGTGAAGCTGCAGCAGGTCCAAATAAGCTTCAGACAGTCTTACAAGCACTGCTCAGAACTCTCAACTGAGGCACTCAACATCCAGGACTTGCCATTCGGATCTTGGTGCCTTGTGCTGGTTCCGACCTATTCACACATCGGTCCACTACTGACATCACCTCATAAGCCAACGGGGCACCCCACGCCGACTTTCGGCGCAGCATTGTAGGATGGCCACACCAGTGCGGCAACTTGCTGGACACAACATCGGGGCCATCCAGATCTCGGCGCGTTCGACTCACTGTACCGCAACAGTGACCGCAACTCAGCTGGACACGCCGTCTTTCGGCGCAGCATTGTAGGATGGCCACACCAGTGCGGCAATTTGCTGGACACCACCTCGGTGCCATCCGGATCTCGGCGCGTTCGAGTCACTGTACCGCAACAGTGACCGCAATTCAGCTGGACACGCCGTCTTTCGGCGCAGCATTGTAGGATGGCCACACCAGTGCGGCAATTTCCTGGACACCACCTCGGTGCCATCCGGATCTCGGCGCGTTCGAGTCACTGTACCGCAACAGTGACCGCAATTCAGCTGGACACGCCGTCTTTCGGCGCAGCATTGTAGGATGGCCACACCAGTGCGGCAATTTGCTGGACACCACCTCGGTACCATCCGGATCTCGGCCCGTTGTGCTGCCTTCGGCCTATTCGCACATCGGTCCGCTACTGACGCCGCCTCACGTGCCAACGGATTTTCTACGCTTTTTGTAGCCCTATGCCGCATAACAGGTCATGTGACTTGTTTATAAAACTTTTCATTGGTTCATTTTACTTTTGGTTTCCTAAAGATGGAAGGCTTGGTCATATGACCTAAAAATAACACTTTTCATTGGTTTAGAACATTTTTTTTTCCCAAACGATGAAAGCCCCACCTTGTTTCTGGATCATTCAGACTGAAGCTGGCGTCAGCATGAGAGCACCACCATCTCGTGGCTCCGTCGTGGTCATTCCGCGAGCAATCATGGCAGCCGCTCCCCACCAGAAGCCTGCGGGAGTCGGGGGCCCCCAAGACTTTTGTACAATCTTCACGGCTGAGGGGACGCTTTTCGAGAATGGAGCCCAAGCCCTAGCAGGCAAGCGTCCGAGTTCCAAAGTGTCCCAGGGACATTTCAGTGGACCAGGCCTAAAACCGAGGAGCCGTCCGCCATTTTAAGAGCCATGTGGCAGCCGCCTATCGCTGCACTGCAAGAGTGGGAGCAACTCAACAACATAGTGAGCGAGACGCTGTAGCCGCAAGAGCGGGCGCAACTCAGCTAGATGGCCGCCACCTGGGGAGGCCCGTTCACGCCGCCTCCCCCACGCCCCCCCCGGGCCGCCGCACGCCAATTTTCGGAGCAGCATTGTAGGATACCAAAACCAGTGCAGCAGTTTACTGGACATCACCTGGGTGCCATCAACATCTCAGCGCGTTCTGCTGCCTTGGGACTATTCGCACAACAGACCGCTACTGACGAGGCCTCCCCCCGCACCACCCGGGACGCCCCACGCTGTTTTTCTGTGCTGCATTGTAGGATCCCTAAACCAGTGCGGCACCCAGGCGACATCACCTGGGTGCCGTCCAGAACTCTGCACGTTGTGCTGCCTTGGGACTATTCGCACAAAAGACAGCTTCTAACCATTGTTGCTTTTTGTATTGAGAAATGTTTAAATTTTTTTAGTTTTTGTTCCGTTCGTTAAAGTTAGTAGTTAATAAAGTTTTATAACCTTACTTTGTTGGAGTGTTATCTATTTTTTTAAAAACGGGTGAATGGGGCCTTGAATCGGGTTATTGTCATCTGTGGGCTTTGGAAGTGTGCTGCTGCAGGATCGGACATTTCAAACTCAAATGCACGTTCTTTTTCTTACCTTTCCGAAGCATGGAGCGCAATAGCAAGCAGAGAAAGGGTGATGCACGTATTGAACACTACCTGACCTGGCAAGTTGCTGGCAGTGCCCCCCCGCCCGCTCCTGAAAGAGGGCACACACACACACCGCCGCTCCGAGTACTTCACAAATCTTTAAAAGACCATGCGCTTGTTCATGAGGCTTAAATGGTTTATCACCTCTTCTAGAACCCCTGCATCGACCCTCTGACGTTTCCTGGAAAAATTACCATGTAACACAATACCAAGCCCTGTCAGCTGAAACCCCCAAGGAATCGTGGGGCATATTATCAAGGGGGTTTATCTCCGCTTTTTTGGCTTTAAAAGCCTTGAAAGCGGAGATAAAATTATCTCCCTATTACCAAGCTGTCGCTAACACCAGTTAGTGACAGCTAAAAGGAGATAGCGACCATCTTGGGCCCCGCTTTGCATGTCAGTGATACTTATCACTAATGACATGCAAAGTGGCGTGCCAAGATGTTAGCGACTAGAAACAGTCCCTAACATCGCTACCTTCTATTACCAACTTTTGGAGATATTCGCGCTAAGCGCGAATATCTCCAAAATCTAACACCTGCCCTGAGCAGTTCTTAGCCATGTTATCCAATGGGAGGTGGATAACATGGCTAAGAGCATTAGGTCGATAATACATGAATATCGCTGACTTTTCTGCGATAATAGCAAGGTTTATCTGCGATAAAAATCGCCGATGTACGGCGATAATTTTTGTCTCTAAACAAGTTAGAGACAAAAATTATCGCTAGTTGTTCGTAATATGCCCCCGGGTTTTTGCTTGCAGAAATCGGGAGGCGGGAGACTAGCTCTGAAATCAGTAGTCACACGCCTGAATCGGGAGGGTTGGCATGTCTGAATTCTCTACAGCTGGGGCCATAAACTACATCCGCAAGGTTAGGTGATAGCCTGGGACCAGCCTGGCATCTAAAATGGCTGCCGTGCACGACAAAATTGTGGCATTCGAAAAAAGGCAAGATGGCGCAACCGCTGGAAGAGATGTATCAACATATATCAGCCTCCTCAGCCACCCTCAGGAAACATAGGGGATTAGGATACGTCTCCCGCACCCACTTATACCTAGTACTTTAATTAACGAAGCACAAAATGGCGAATTCCCGTTTCGCTACCAGTTTGCGGCCCAGTTCGCGGCCCGTGAAGCGCTTCTACCGTGAAAAATCATTTTTTTTTTATTTTCCCCACGGGACCCTTTAATAACCCCAACAACATTCCTAGGGGGTCAAGAGGGGGATACCTTGCCCCCTTTCATTAAATTCCCCCTTAGTTTTTCACCTTTTCTTCTCTCTCGATCCTACCGAGAGACAAGATGGCGGCCGCTCCGGACTGTCATGCAGCAAAAAAAAAAAAAAGCTCACGCACAGCCGCTGGAAGAGATGTATCAACATATATCAGCCTCCTCAGCCACCCTCAGGAAACATAGGGGATTAGGATACGTCTCCCGCACCCACTTATAACTAGTAATTTAATTAACGAAGCACAAAATGGCGAATTCCCGTTTCGCTACCAGTTCGCGGCCGCGCTTCTACCGTGAAAAATCATTTTTTTTTTATTTTCCCCACGGGACCCTTTAATAACCCCAACAACATTCCTAGGGGGTCAAGAGGGGGATACCTTGCCCCCTTTCATTAAATTCCCCTTTCGTTTTTCACCTCTTCTTCTCTCTCGATCCTACCGAGAGACAAGATGGCGTCCGCTCCGGACTGTTTAGAATGTTGACAGACACCGGAGAGCCAGTAGGTATATATAGTTAGGATTTTTTCCCTATGGGATTTCTGAAAATTCTATGTCTAATAACTTTGGCGTTTGTGGACGGAATCGGCTAAAATTTTCAGGAAAATGGCACATTTTGTTTCTGAGCAGCTCCTGGAAATTTGGCGGGGTTTCGTCAAGAGGGGGCTGAGAAAAAAGGGGGGTCCCAAAACGCGTTTTTAACATTGAGTTTTCCATAGGGCGGTTGGACTCACTTTTAGCTCGAACGGCTGAATGGATTTGCACGAAACTTGGCAAAATTGTAGGGACTGTTAGCCCGATGTGCCTTTGCTAGGTCTCAATATATGTGCTTCAGTGGATTTTGAGAAATTAACGTTTAAATCAAGATATATATCTGTAACAGCGCTCCGGGCAGCGCTCCGGTTCGCGAACTTTTCGCGTATCGGAACTTTGCGAAGCGAAGCTGATTGGCTCTCCGGTGTCTGTCAACATTCTAAACAGTCCGGTGCGGCCGCCATCTTGTCTCTCGGTAGGATCGAGAGACAAGAGGAGGCCAAAACAAAGGGGGAAATGAAGGAAAGGGGGCAAGGTAGACCCCTTCTGACCCCCTAGGATTGATGAGGGGGATATTATAGAGCCACGCCGGGCCCAAAAAAATAAAATAAAAAATTCTGATTTTTTCGCCGTAGAGACGCGTCTTGGTTCGCGAACCGGGCAGCTAACCGGGCAGCTAACCGGGAAGCTAACCGTCAGTGTAACCCAAAAAAAAAAAAAAAAAATTCCGATTTTTTCGCCGTAGAGACGCGTCTTGGTACGCGAACCGGGCAGCTAACCGGGCAGCTAACCGGGAAGCTAACCGTCAGTGTAACCCAAAAAAAAAAAAAAAAATTCCGATTTTTTCGCCGTAGAGACGCGTCTTGGTTCGCGAACCGGGCAGCTAACCGGGCAGCTAACCGGGAAGCTAACCGGCAGTGTAACCCCAAAAAAAAAAAAAAAATCCGATTTTTTCGCCGTAGAGACGCGTCTTGGTACGCGAACCGGGCAGCTAACCGGGAAGCTAACCGTCAGTGTAACCCAAAAAAAAAAAAAAAATTCAGATTTTTTCGCCGTAGTGACGCGTCTTGGTACGCGAACCGGGCAGCTAACCGGGCAGCTAACCAGGAAGCTAACCGGCAGTGTAACGGGAGTCTGAGGAGTAGCTGATTGGCTGTCAATATTGTAAACAGTCCGGAGCGGCCGCCATCTTGTCTCTCGGTAGGATCGAGAGACAAGAGGAGGCCAAAACAAAGGGGGAAATGAAGGAAAGAGGGCAAGGTAGACCCCTTCTGACCCCCTAGGATTGATGAGGGGGATATTATAAAGCCACGTGGGGCCAAAAAAAAACAAACAAAAAAATCCGATTTTTTCGCCGTAGAGACGCGTCTTGGTACGCGAACTGGGCAGCTAACCGGGCAGCTACCGGGAAGCTAATCGGCAGTGTAACGGGAGTCTGAGGAGAAGCTGATTGGCTGTTATCATTGTAAACAGTCTGGAGCGGCCGCCATCTTGTCTCTCTGTGGGATCGAGAGACAAGAGGTGGAAAAAAAAAAGGTGTAAATGAATGAAAGGGGTAAGGCAGACCCCTCCTGAACCCCTAGGATTGATGAGGGTGCTATTAAAGTTCCCTGGGGGGTGGAAAAAAAAAAATTTGCGATTTTTCGCGGTAAAGGTGCTTCCTGGTACGTTAACCGGGCAGCTAACCGGCAGCGTAACAGGAGTCCGACATATTGTGTTTTTTGAGCGTTTGTGATATGTGCACGTGTGGATTTTGTCTAATTAAGGTTAAAAAAATATATATATATCTTTAAGCGTGTTCTGGCGCGCTTACGTTTTGGGTTTGGTTTGCGCTGCAGAGACGATACGTCACGGTTATGCGATGCATCATGAGGCGTCTCACGGGCTACGTGATACGTCACTTAATAAAGAATATATTTTACAGCTATAGATATTAGCTTTTAAAAAACCAATGAAATTCACAGAAAAAACCATAGGTTATAGACCATATATAGTTAGGGATTAGCATTTAAAAAACCTTATTTTATTTGCACAAAACCATTGAAATTCCATATATAGTTAGTTGCACTAACTATATATCGCGGACCCGCAATCCACTGCTAATGATGTCACATATTACATCATTCATGACATGGTCAGTGACATCACTGATGACATCACTGATGACATCTCAAATGACATCACTGATGACATCACTGATGACAACACCCAGTGACTGTATGTTTCTGTAAAGTTAAAATATGTCTTACATATTGAAGAATGAGTGGATGTATAAGTGTCTGGATGAAGGATTTAGTAGGTGCATGACTGACTGTATGAGAGAATGATTAAATGTGTCTCACTGAGTGCATGGGTTAGTGATTAAAGTGTCTTAATTTGGCAATCAATATTTATGTTCTTCTGTAAACTGCTGCATGTTTAAATCAGTAGCTATATCAGTAACTATATGGGTTATTGAATGGTTGCCCAAGTATTTGTATGGGAGACTGAGTGTGTGTGTGGGTGGCTGGGAGGTGTATAACTCTGTGCATAGATGTGTGAGCGGTTGATTCCCTAGGTGTATGGGTTCAAAAGTGCATGTAGAAACAGCTGTATGGACAGTTGACTGTGTGCATGAGTATATTGGTGAGTGAATGGATATCTCAGTTCTACATGTCAAAGTAAGTACATATGTAAAACACACTCCATGTGAGAGTTGACATATATAAATAACTGAACATAAGAGTCAGTGAATGTGAGAGTGGCTGTATGAATCATTGTGAACTTGTATCAAGGATTGTATAAGAGAGTAAATATGTGTTAGTATATGTTTGAATAAGTAAGGTGTGTATAACTGTATAGTTAAGGAAATGGAGATGTGATTGATTCTTTGCATGACTGAATAGGTGTGTGAGTAACTCCATGGATGTGTGACAGTCTGTGAGTGCCTGTTTACACTGAGTGTATCAAAGGTTATATTAGAGTCTGAAGATGTATTATCACATAAATGATATCATCAGTGATGTAATCAGTAATGTCAAATGAGATGTCAGTGATGTCATCAGTGATGTCATTTGAGATGTCATCAGTGATGTCATCAGTGATGTCATTTGAGATGTCATCAGTGATGTCATCAGTGATGTCACTGACCATGTCATGAATGATGTAATATGTGACATCATTAGCAGTGGATTGCGGGTCCGCGATATATAGTTAGTGCAACTAACTATATATGGAATTTCAATGGTTTTGTGCAAATAAAATAAGGTTTTTTAAATGCTAATCCCTAACTATATATGGTCTATAACCTATGGTTTTTTCTGTGAATATATATATATATATATATCACTTAAAAAAACATAGGTTTCAGGCCTTTTATAGTTAGGAATTAGCATTTAAAATAACATTGAAATTGCTCCTACATAGTTAGTTGTACTAACTATATTTCGCGCACCCGCAATCCACTGCTGATGATGTCACATATTACATCATTCATGACATGGTCAGTGACATCACTGATGACATCACTGATGACATCTCATTTGACATCACTGATGACATCATCCAGTGACTGTGTGTTTCTGTAAAGTTTAAATATGTTTTACATATTGAAGAATGAGTGGATGTATAAGTGTCTGGATGAAGGATTTAGTAGGTGCGTGACTGACTGTATGAGTGAGTGATTAAATGTGTCCTACTAAATGCATGGGTTAGTGACTAAACTGTCTGAACGTGTGCATCAGTATGTCTGTTGTTGTGTAAGCTGCTGCATGTGTTGATCAGTAGCTATATGAGTGGCTATATGGGTTATTGATTGGTTGCCCAAGTATTTGAATGGTAGACTGAGTGTGTGTATGGGTGGCTGGGAGGTGTGTGACTCCGTGCATAGATGTGTGAGCAGTTGAATTCACTAGGTGTATGAGTTCAAGAGTGCATGTGGAAACAGCTATATGGGTGGTTGACTGTGTGCATGGGTGTGTTGTTGAGTGAATGGATATCTCAGTGCTACATGTCCAAGTAAGTACATATGTAAAACACAGTGCATGTGAGAGTTGGCATATATAAATGACTATACATGAGAGTCAGTGAATGTGCGATTGGCTGTATGGATCATTGTGTACTTGTATCAGTGATTGTATAAGAGAGTAAGTATGTGTTAGTATATGTTTGAATAAGTAAGATGTTGTGTGTATAACTGTATAGTTGAGGAAATGGAAGTGTGATTGATTCTTTGCATGACTGACTAGGTGTGTGAGTAACTCCATGGATGAGTGGCAGTGTTTGAGTGTCTGTATAGGTTTATGAGTGCATATGATAGTGTTGTATTGATGAGTGACTGTATTTATGAGTGATTCTATGAGTGAATGTGTGTGTAGACCTAGGAATCAGTGAGTGTGTATGTAGTAACTGTATTGGTAACTGTATTGGTGAATTCCAGTGTTGGAAGTCTGTATTTAACAATGGGTGTATCAAAGGTTTAAGGAGGTGCATCGTATTATCACATGAATGATATCATCAGTGAAGTGATCAGTGATGTTAAATGAGATGTCATCAGTGATGTCATCAGTGATATCATTTGAGATGTCATCAGTGATGTCATCAGTGATGTCACTGACCATGTCATGAATGATGTAATATGTGACATCATCAGCAGTGGATTGCGGGTGCGCAAAATATAGTTAGTACAACTAACTATATAGGAGCAATTTCAATGGTTTTTCAAATGCTAATTCCTAACTATATAAGGCCTGAAACCTATGTTTTTTTAAGTGAATTTGCAAGGTTTTTTAAATGCTAATTCCTAACTATATAAGGCTTGAAAGCTATGGTTTTTTCCGTGAATTTGCAAGGTTTTTTAAATGCTAATTCCTAACTATATCAGGCGTGAAACCTATATTTTATTTCACAAAATGTCAAAGGTTTTGTAAATGCTAATTCTATTAGCGGATAATGTTTATATATGTTATTATCCTTCTTGGACCACCTGAGCAGCCATCTTGTTTCTCTGGAGAAATGAGGCAGAAGAGAGCACAAAACAAGAGTGGAAAACGCGAAAAGGGGCCAGGGTTGAGACCCCCTGACCACCTAGCCCTTCTCAGGGGTCCCAGAAGGACCACTAAGTGCAAAAAATGTTTAATTTCTTTTTAATATCACGGGGTACGGGCCCCCTGAGAAGGGCTAGAGGGTTGGGGGTCTCTACCCTGCCCCCTTTTCGTGTTTTCCACTCTTGTTTTGGGCTGTCTTGTGCCTCAGTTCTCCTGAAAAACAAGATGTTGGCCAACACTTCCTAGTTTGGACAGTTTGGAATGTTGACAGTCGACTTCCAGCCAATCAGAAACTCGCTCGCGCACGTAAGGGTACGCGCACGTACGCGTATGGTACGCGTACAGTACGCGTACAGTGTGCGTACGGTGAGCGCATATAGATATATAATTTGCTCAAATTCTATTTTCTCAACAACTACTGGAGGGATTTTCAACAAATATAGAAAAGGCACTACTGCATAACTGTCCCTACATTTTTGCCAAGATTGGTGTAATTCCGTTCAGCCGTTCGGGCTGTAGCTGTAGCCGTGTCTAAAGGTCCCATAGAAAATGCAATTTGAAAAATTTTAATTTCAATTTTCTCAAGAACTACTGGAGGTATTTTCACCAAACATAGCAAAGGCACATCTGCATACCAGGCCCTACCATTTTGCTAAGTTTGGTGTAATTCCATTCAGCTGTTCGGGCTGTAGCCGTGTCTAAAGGTCCCTATAGAAATTAACATGGGGAAAACACGTTTAGGGACCCTCCTTTTTTCTCGGCCCCTGCTTGACGAATCCCCCCGAAACCTTCGGGGAAGGAGCCGAGCGGAGCGAAGCAAAGCAATTTTAAGGAAATTTACACGCAGATTCCTCAATCGGTGCCAAAGTTATTCCCAATGTTGGAGATTTCTTATGGTTACTAGGTCCTAACTATATATACCTACTGGCAATCGCCAGTAGGTTATATATATATATATATATATATATATATATATATATATATATATATCACCTACTGGCGTGTCGCCAGTAGGTATATATAGTTAGAATTTTTTCTCTATGGGACTTTTGAAAATTCTATGTCTAATAACTTTGGCGTTTGTGGACGGAATCGGCTGAAATTTTCAGGAAAATGGCACATTTTGTTTCTGAGCAGCCCCTGAAAATTTGGGGGGGTTTCGTCAAGGGGGGGCCGAGAAAAAAGGGGGGTCCCAAAACGCGTTTTTTGCATTGAGTTTTCCATAGGGCGGTTGGACTCACTTTTAGCTCGAACGGCTGAATGGATTTGCACGAAACTTGGCAAAATTGTAGGGACTGTTAGCCCGATGTGCCTTTGCTAGGTCTCAATATATGTGCTCCAGTAGTTTTTGAGAAATTAACGTTCAAACCAAGATATATATCTGTAACAGCGCTCTGGGCAGCGATCCGGTCCGCTTACTTTTCGCTTATCGGAACTTTGCGCGCAGAAAGCTGATTGGCTCTCCGATGTCTGTCAACATTCTAAACAGTCCGGAGCGGACGCCATCTTGTCTCTCGGTAGGATCGAGAGAGAAGAAGAGGTGAAAAACGAAGGGGGAATTTAATGAAAGGGGGCAAGGTATACCCCTCTTGACCCCCTAGGAATGTTGTTGGGGTTATTAAAGGGTCCCGTGGGGAAAATAAAAAAAAAATGATTTTTTACGGTAGAAGCGCGGCCGCGAACTGGTAGCGAAACGGGAATTCGCCATTTTGTGCTTCGTTAATTAAATTACTAGTTATAAGTGGGTGCGGGAGACGTATCCTAATCCCCTATGTTTCCTGAGGGTGGCTGAGGAGGCTGATATATGTTGATACATCTCTTCCAGCGGCTGTGCGTGAGCTTTTTTTTTTTTTTGCTGCGTGACAGTCCGGAGCGGCCGCCATCTTGTCTCTCGGTAGGATCGAGAGAGAAGAAAAGGTGAAAAACTAAGGGGGAATTTAATGAAAGGGGGCAAGGTATCCCCCTCTTGACCCCCTAGGAATGTTGTTGGGGTTATTAAAGGGTCCCGTGGGGAAAATAAAAAAAAAATGATTTTTCACGGTAGAAGCGCTTCACGGGCCGCGAACTGGGCCGCAAACTGGTAGCGAAACGGGAATTCGCCATTTTGTGCTTCGTTAATTAAAGTACTAGGTATAAGGGGGTGCGGGAGATGTATCCTAATCCCCTATGTTTCCTGAGGGTGGCTGAGGAGGCTGATATATGTTGATACATCTCTTCCAGCGGCTGCGCCATCTTGCCTTTTTTCGAATGCCACAATTTTGTCGTGCACGGCAGCCATTTTAGATGCCAGGCTGGTCCCAGGCTATCACCTAACTCTGCGGATGTAGTTTATGGCCCCAGCTGTAGAGAATTCAGACATGCCAACCCTCCCGATTCAGGCGTGTGACTACTGATTTCAGTGCTAGTCTCCCGCCTCCCGATTTCTGCAAGCAAAAACCCGGGGGCATATTACGAACAACTAGCGATAATTTTTGTCTCTAACTTGTTTAGAGAAAAAAATTATCGCCGCACATCGGCGATTTTTATCGCAGATAAACCTTGCTATTATCGCAGAAAAGTCAGCGATATTCATGTATTATCGACCTAATGCTCTTAGCCATGTTATCCACCTCCCATTGGATAACATGGCTAAGAACTGCTCAGGGCAGGTGTTAGATTTTGGAGATATTCGCGCTTAGCGCGAATATCTCCAAAAGTTGGTAATAGAAGGTAGCGATGTTAGGGACTGTTTCCAGTCGCTAACATCTTGGCACGCCACTTTGCATGTCATTAGTGATAAGTATCACTGACATGCAAAGCGGGGCCCAAGATGGTCGCTATCTCCTTTTAGCTGTCACTAACTGGTGTTAGCGACAGCTTGGTAATAGGGAGATAATTTTATCTCTGCTTTCAAGGCTTTTAAAGCCAAAAAAGCGGAGATAAACCCCCTTGATAATATGCCCCACGATTCCTTGGGGGTTTCAGCTGACAGGGCTTGGTATTGTGTTACATGGTAATTTTTCCATGAAACGTCAGAGGGTCGATGCAGGGGTTCTAGAAGAGGAGATAAACCATTTAAGCCTTCTGAACAAGCGCATGGTCTTTTAAAGATTTGTGAAGTACTCGGAGCGGCGGTGTGTGTGTGTGCCCTCTTTCAGGAGCGGGCGGGGGGGCACTGCCAGCAACTTGCCAGGTCAGGTAGTGTTCAACACGTGCATCACCCTTTCTCTGCTTGCTATTGCGCTCCATGCTTCGGAAAGGTAAGAAAAAGAACGTGCATTTGAGTTTGAAATGTCCGATCCTGCAGCAGCACACTTCCAAAGCCCACACATGACAATAACCCGATTCAAGGCCCCATTCACCCGTTTTAAAAAAAATAGATAACACTCCAACAAAGTAAGGTTATAAAACTTTATTAACAACTAACTTTAACGAACGGAACAAAAACTAAAAACATTTAAACATTTCTCAACACAAAAAGCAATAATGGTTAGAAGCTGTCTTTTGTGCGAATAGTCCCAAGGCAGCACAACGTGCAGAGTTCTGGACGGCACCCAGGTGATGTCGCCTGGGTGCCGCACTGGTTTAGGGATCCTACAATGCTGCTCCGAAAATTGGCGTGGGGCGTCCCGGGTGGTGCGGGGGGAGGCCTCGTCAGTAGCGGTCTGTGTCCAGTGTCACATGGCTGACACAACATGTACGACAGGCACCCAGGTGATGTCCAGTAAACTGCCGCACTGGTTTTGGTATCCTACAATGCTGCTCCGAAAATTGGCGTGCGGCGGCCCGGGGGGGGGGCGTGGGGGAGCCGGCGTGAACGGGCCTCCCCAGGTGGCGGCCATCTAGCTGAGTTGCGCTCGCTCTTGCGGCCACAGCGTCTCGCTCACCATGTTGTTGAGTTGCTCCCACTCTTGCAGTGCAGCGATAGGCGGCTGCCACATGGCTGTTAAAATGGCGGACGGCTCCTCGGTTTTAGGCCTGGTGCACTGAAATGGCCCTGGGACACTTTGGAACTCGGACGCTTGCCTGCTAGGGCTTGGGCTCCATTCTCGAAAAGCGTCCCCTCAGCCGTGAAGATTGTATAAAAGTCTTGGGGGCCCCCGACTCCCGCAGGCTTCCGGTGGGGAGCGGCTGCCATGATTGCTCGCTGAATGACCACGACGGAGCCACGAGATGGTGGTGCTCTCATGCTGATGCCAGCTTCAGTCTGAATGATCCAGAAACAAGGTGGGGCTTTCATCGTTTGGGAAAAAAAAATGTTCTAAACCAATGAAAAGTGTTATTTTTAGGTCATATGACCAAGCCTTCCATCTTTAGGAAACCAAAAGTAAAATGAACCAATGAAAAGTTTTATAAACAAGTCACATGACCTGTTATGCGGCATAGGGCTACAAAAAGCGTAGAAAATCCGTTGGCACTTGAGGCGGCGTCAGTAGCGGACCGATGTGCGAATAGGCCGAAGGCAGCACAACGGGCCGAGATCCGGATGGTACCGAGGTGGTGTCCAGCAAATTGCCGCACTGGTGTGGCCATCCTACAATGCTGCGCCGAAAGACGGCGTGTCCAGCTGAGTTGCGGTCACTGTTGCAGTACAGTGACTCGAACGCGCCGAGATCCGGATGGCACCGAGGTGGTGTCCAGCAAATTGCCGCACTGGTGTGGCCATCCTACAATGCTGCGCCGAAAGACGGCGTGTCCAGCTGAATTGCGGTCACTGTTGCGGTACAGTGAGTCGAACGCGCCGAGATCCGGATGGCACCGAGGTGGTGTCCAGCAAATTGCCGCACTGGTGTGGCCATCCTACAATGCTGCGCCGAAAGACGGCGTGTCCAGCTGAGTTGCGGTCACTGTTGCGGTACAGTGACTCGAACGCGCCGAGATCCGGATGGCACCGAGGTGGTGTCTAGCAAATTGCCGCACTGGTGTGGCCATCCTACAATGCTGCGCCGAAAGACGGCGTGTCCAGCTGAGTTGCGGTCACTGTTGCGGTACAGTGAGTCGAACGCGCCGAGATCTGGATGGCCCCGATGTTGTGTCCAGCAAGTTGCCGCACTGGTGTGGCCATCCTACAATGCTGCGCCGAAAGTCGGCGTGGGGTGCCCCGTTGGCTTATGAGGTGATGTCAGTAGTGGACCGATGTGTGAATAGGTCGGAACCAGCACAAGGCGCCAAGATCCGAATGGCAAGTCCTGGATGTTGAGTGCCTCAGTTGAGAGTTCTGAGCAGTGCTTGTAAGACTGTCTGAAGCTTATTTGCACCTGCTGCAGCTTCACTAGGTCCGGCGGAACTTTTTTCCTTTTCCTTTCTGCTTCTTTTCCTACAATGCGTTTCATCTGAAGACACGACCAGGTCCCTGAATGTGTGCAGGGGGACGCTATTGATTGAATGAAAATGGCGGCTTGACACAAAGCTGACTCAAGCGTTACTGTTGGTGCTATAGAGACAAAAATTGGTTTTCAGTTTGTACATTCTTCAGGTTTTTTTTTTCCATCCAAGTCTGATTGAGAGTTTGTAGAAAAATGGCTTCAGATTTTCCACATACTACTCTTCAACATTCTTCCTAAATGTAACAATGTGAAACTCACTAGGAGAACGGCTGTTTCTGTTTCCTTTCAAAATGCTGCCACCAATATTTTCTGAATGGAAGACACCATCTTGTAGCATAAAGGGCCGAAAGGGGTTCTGGTCTGGCCGATGGTTGGTGGAGACATTTTGACTATATCTTGGACCTGCACGGCCTCGCCCAAAATGGCGCCGGTATAAATGGGACTCGTAACTCCTTGCCCGCAAATGTATATCTAGAAAATGTTATTGTAAGTGGCCCTGTCTTATTTTAATTACAAAATGTACGTCCACCGATTCCGCAACTGTTAGACACCTTAGTTCTTGTCACCTAATGGCCCGCTCGTTACGTTCCTCTACAGTGTAAATGTCTCCTCATCATATACGATTTCAGTTTGCTCCGTGGCCGGCCCACGTGGTTATAGGCCCGTATTTGTATACTGACATTTTCACAATAAAGGTTTTTAAAACAAAACACGGTAGTAGTATTTACATTTGTAAAGTTTTTACTTTTAGTGACTGTTTTCGAATCAGTAAAAGGCAAGTGAAATAAAGCAGTCCAATTACATGACGGATAAAAGGTATAATATGTAGGAACGCAGTAAAGATAAATGGTCAAGGGCAGTTGTGTTTTTCATGTCTGCAACATAAAGTGATCGATAAGAATCTGATAATCAGGCGTATCGGCGACTAAGACAGCAGGCCGAATCTCTTTTACTCAACGGCTCCGTCATGGAAGGAAGAAACGCCCTTTTTCTCGAAAAAGGAATATATTTTACTTGCAAGACAGTTGTAAATTTTCCGGGAAAGTACATTAGCCTGGAATATTATAACATATGTTTGAAAAAAAAATATTGTTCGAAAATAATAAAAAGCGTAATTTTTAGGTCATATGACCAAGCTTTTCATCATTAAATTAACAAAAGTAAAATGAACCAATGAAAAGTTTTATTAACAAGTCACATGACCTGTTATGCTTACGTTACGCGCTGCGCGCCGCGCCTCGGATCACTTCCGGGTGCGCTAACGCGGCGTGTCATAAAACGCATTACGCGACAACGTAGGTCAAGAATATAGTCTAAATGTCTCCACCAACCAGCGTTCAGAACACAACCCCTTTCAGCAGTCCAAAAAGTTCTGTTAAATGACAACAGAGGGGACAGGCAACAAGAACCATCAGTCAAAGAGGGGAGGGCAAGTTCTTCTCTTCCGGGTCATGTTGGGGCGCTACCGGAACTGATCGAATTGGTAGTCTACAGTGTTTCTGGATGTTTCAGACTAAAGCTGGCGTCAGCATGAGACCACTACCATCTCGTAGCTCCGTCGTGGCCATTCCACGAGCAATCATGGCAGCCGCTCCCCACCAGAAGCCTGCGGGAGTCGGAGGCCCCCAAGACTTTTGTAGAATCTTCACGGCTGAGGGGACGCTTTTCGAGAATGGGACCCAAGCCCTAGCAGACAAGCGTCCGAGTTCCAAGGTGTCCCAGGGCCATTTTAGTGGACCAGGCCCAAAACCGAAGAGCCGGCCGCCATTTTGAGAGTCCTGTGGCAGCCGCCTATCACTGCACCGCAAGAGCGGGCGCATCTCAACTACATGGTGAGCGAGACGCTGTAGTCGCAAGAGCGGGCGGTAAACAGCTGAATGGCGGAAGAGGCACAGTGTAGCAAAAGCGGGCGGAATGGCAACTAAAACGATAAAGGGGCGCCGCACTACAGCTTGTCTTCAGGTCAAACGGATTGTGGGACAAGGTCCAGAATTGAAGAGTCATCAAAAGGCAACAAGTTCCGCCGGACCCCGGGAGCCGGCCGCCTATGTCGGGGGCGATCTCAGGCTACACCAGTGCTATAAGACTTGGGGAGGGTGTCGGAGCCAAGCGTCTTCTCCGAGTCCATGGCCATCACACCGCCCCTCAGGGGCCTCCGTCAAGCTGTTTAGGAAGGTAACATATCACATTGTTTTCTAATGCAGTCAGGTCCACAAACGACACTCACTTACTTTGAGAATAGTGA
This sequence comes from Lissotriton vulgaris, assembly GCF_964263255.1. Taxonomy (NCBI): domain Eukaryota; kingdom Metazoa; phylum Chordata; class Amphibia; order Caudata; family Salamandridae; genus Lissotriton; species Lissotriton vulgaris. The sequence continues at coordinate 107,841 of NW_028246146.1, read as the reverse complement.
AGCTGCAGTAGGTGGAAATAAGCTTCAGACAGTGTTACAAGCACTGCTCAGAACTCTTAACTATGGCACCCAACATCCAGAACTTATGCTATTTGAGAATGGTAGTGACATCGAAGCATCTCAGGGACCAAAACCATTAACGTACTTTCACGTATGAAAATCTTACTTGGGGAGGGGGCAGGAGCGAAGCGCCCCCTCCCAGTCAGCGCCACCACACCGTATGTTGAAAATCTGAAGCCATCGTTCTACAAAGTCAACCAAACTTGGATTGAAAAATCTAGAAAAATGTACAAACTGAAAACCAGTTTTGGTCTGCATAGCATCAGTAGCAACGCTGGAGTCAGCTTTGTGTCAAGCCGCCATTTTGATTCAACAAAGCACAGGCATTGAAAAAGGCTGAAATTCAGAACTCTAAACTATGGCACCCAACATCCAGGAGCTTGCCATCCGGATCTTGGAGCCTTGTGCTGTTTTCGATCTATTCACACATCGGTCCACTACTGACATCATCTTATAAACCAACGTTATGTAAATAGTTTTTTAATAAAATGTTTTACCCTGTTTCTTTGCTGGTGTGTTGTCTATATTTTTAATATTTGCATAGGGTTTGTCGTTATTTTGTGCGGGATGGGTGATGGAGCCGAGCTGTCTTGCAGCCCTCATGGTGTGGAGCTCAGTTCATCTCACTATTTTCGTATTTCTCATGAAGGGTTGTTCCTAATATTTCTATTTTAGCGAGGTCAAAAAGAGATCCAATTAGTGGCCTACTGATTTTGCTCGATTACTTTTATTTTTTTTACACGATTTTTCACTATCTGCAAACACTAAACAGAGTATTGCGACTTTGTGCTTGCTGCAAAGAGAGAGTACTACTAAGAGAAAAGAGGGGAGGGGGGGCAGCGTTCAAAGCACATCAGCGTGCATAAATACGAAAATGTTTTTATCTATCACGTACTTGACATTTTAAAGCTTTTCATATTTGCTATTAAAAAACCAATGAAATTCACAGAAAAAACCATAGGTTATAGTGGATATATAGTTAGAAATTTGCATTTAGAAAACCTTGAAAATTCAATGAAAAAACCATTGGTTTTAGGCCATATATAGTTAGGAATTAGCATTTAAAAAACCTTATTTTATTTGCACAAAACCATTGAAATTCCATATATAGTTAGTTGCACTAACTATATATCGCGCACCCGCAATCCACTGCTGATGATGTCACATATTACATCATTCATGACATGGTCAGTGACATCACTGATGACATCACTGATGACATCTCAAATGACATCACTGATGACATCTCACATGACATCAGTGATGACATCTCAAATGACATCACTGATGACATCACTGATGACAACTCAAATGACATCACTGATGACATCTCATTTGTCATCACTGATCACATCACTTATGTGATAATACAATGAACCTCTTCAGACTCTAATATAACTTTACATACACTCAGTATAAACAGACACTCACAGACTGTCACTCATCCATGGAGTTACTCACACACCTAGTCAGTCATGCAAAGAATCAATCACACCTCCATTTCCTCAACTATAAAGTTATACACATCTTACTTATTCAAACATATAATAACACATATTTATTCTCTTATATAATCCCTGATACAAGCTCACAGTGATCGATACAGCCACTCACACATTCACTGGCTCTTATGTTCAGTTATTTATATATCTCAACTCTCACATGTATTGTGTTTTACATACGTACTTACTTGCACATGTAGCAATGAGAAATCCATTCACTCACCAATACACTCATGCACACAGTCAACCGCCCATATAGCTGTTTCCACATGCACTCTTGAACTCATACTCCTAGTGAATCAACTGCTTACACATCTATGCACAGAGTCACGCACCTCCCAGCCACCCACACACAAACTCAGCCTCCCATTCAAATACTTGGGCAACCAATCAATAACCCATATGGCCACTCTTATAGCTACTGATCAACACATGCAGCAGCTTACACAACAACAAACATACTGATGCACAAATTAAGACAGTTTAGTCACTAACCCATGCACTCAGTGAGACACATTTAATCACTCACTCATACAGTCAGTCATGCACCTACTAAATTCTTCATCCAGACACTTATACATCCACTCATTCTTCAATATGTGAAACATATTTAAACTTTACAGACACATACAATCACTGGATGTTGTGATCAGTGATGTCATCAGTGATGTCATTTGAGATGTCATCAGTGATGTCATCAGTGATGTCACTGACCATGTCATGATTGATGTAATATGTGACATCATCAGCAGTGGATTGCGGGTGCGCGATATATAGTTAGTGCAACTAACTATATATGGAATTTCAATGGTTTTGTGCAAATAAAATAAGGTTTTTTAAATGCTAATTCCTAACTATATATGGCCTAAAACCAATGGTTTTTTCATTGAATTTTCAAGGTTTTCTAAATGCAAATTTCTAACTATATATCCACTATAACCTATGGTTTTTTCTGTGAATATATATATATATATATATATATATATATATATATATATATATATATATATATATATATATACACAACAGCTTCTCCACCAGGAAGAAGCAGAGGCCACACGAAGGGACGAGCTTGGAGCCTTTTAATAGACTGCACAGATGTATTACAGGCATAATGCATTTCGGCTGGATTTGGCCTTCCTCAGATGCCGCTTCTCACAGGATTCTCTTTCCCCTCCGTTTTTAAGTTGTCCCGCCTTGTTCTCATTGATGGAAAACTTGCTCAACCCCCAACCATGTGATTGTGCACAAACTGGCTGCTCCTTGGAACTACCAGTCCAAGAATCCTTCACTCCAGGTATATATACACATATATAAATATATTCACTGAAAAAAATAGATTTCAGGCATGTTATAGTTAGAAATTAGCTCTTAAATAACCTTAAACATTCACTGGAAAAAACATAGGTTTCAGGGAAGTTATTGTTAGTTGAACATTTTACTCATACCAAACCATAGAAATTCCCCCTTTATAGTTAGTTCAGCTAACTATAGCTCGCACCCCCGCAATGCACTGCTGATGACTTCACATATTACATCATTCATGACATGGTCAGTGACATCACTGATGACATCTCAAATGACATCACTGATGACATCATCCATGTGTTTCTGTAAAGTTTAAATATGTTTTATATATAAGCCACGGTGTATTGAAGAATGAGTGGGTGTATAATTGAATGGATGAAGGATTTAGTAGGTGTGTGACTGACTTTATAAGTGAGTGATTGAATGTGTGTTACTGAATGCATGGTTTAGTGACTAAACTGTCTAAATGTGTGTATCGGTATGTCTGTTGTTGTGTAAGCTGCTGCATGTGTTGGTCAGTAGCTACATGAGTGTCTATATGGGTTACTGATTGGTTGCCTGAGTAATTGTATGGGAGTAAGCATGGGCGAATTTTGCGAATCTGGCGTTCGCGAATTTTGCGAATTTGCGAACTCGCAATCCGCAAAATCCGCGAATTCTAGCGAATTTACTGATTTTCTTTTTTTTGTGTTCGCAAGGGTTTCTGCCAGTTCGCGAGGATTTGGTACTAGTTTGCAATTGCGAACTTACTTGTCGGCTCACAACGGTCGCGACTATGTTGTTTCTACGTCTGGTTCATCATCACAGCCTCCCAGCACCCTCTGTTTCACCACTGCCACCCTCTCTTTCACCCATGCCACCCTCTGTTACATCAATGCCACCCTTTGGTTCATCATCACTGTAGAAGATGGGGGGAAAAGCAAGCACACCTGCCCTGCTTCAACTGACATGAATTAATTTGGGGTTAGTTTATTAATTTGTCACTGTTTTAAAATTCCAGGTCTGGCACCTGCTTCCTTATCAGTAATTTGCTTTCTGTTGCAGTGCAATTTTTTTTCCAGGACCTTTGTGGCCTACTTCTAGCTATTCTATGAGCCTGCTGTGAGGGTCAGAGCAGGGTCACACAATTGTTGCAACTAGCAACTGAACTGTGGAGGGGCCCCAGTCAGGAAGCACTACAGTGAATTGTTACTAATGATGAGTTTGAACTCTTGCACCTGCCGATTGCTTTCAGTTTTGCAAAACTCGTTTTTCTGCAATTTCGCGGGATTCGCGGGGTGCGAACACGCGCGAGATCGGATTTGGAAGCCGCAAATTCGTGCGAATCTGCGTTTTCTTTTTTTGCGGTGTGTTAGTTCGCAAGGTTTTGTGCGTTTTCGTGAGCCACTTGTAGCGCAAGGCGCGAAGTTACCCTCGCGGTTGTTCAAGGGCGCGGCCATCTTGTTTGCATGACGTATTTCCGTTTCCGGGCGCGAAGTGTAATCTCGCAAAGTGTGCGGCTCGCAAGTACAATTTCGTGAGTGTTCGCGAGGAACATCTTGCGCGAACTTACCCGCGCGGTCGTGAACGGGCGCGGCCATCTTGTTTCTCATTCATTGCTATGGTTCTGGGCATGCTTCTTGTATCCTCTCTAAATCTGTGCCATCCTTTGCTTGTTTGAAGTTTTTTATGATCTATTTTACTTATTATCTACCCCTCTATTTTTCTAGCCCTATATTTTTGTGTTTACTGCTACTTTTTGTTAATGTTAAACTAATTTTTTTAACTCTTTTCTTTTCTTCTCTTCCCTATTCTATTTTCTTTATTCCTTTCCGCCCAGACCATGGTGAAGGGAGCCGGAAAGCATCCCGAGAAGGGGAAGGGTCCCGCACCCCGAGCCCGGCTCCCGTGCGGGCGTTTGAGGGGGGAGACAGTCGCACCCCGGGAGATTTTCAGCCCGGAGGAGGTGGGCGCACTAGTGTTCTATGTACAGCGCCACCTCCCCAGGACCATAATGGCAGGCAGCAAGATCTGAGGTGGGTACGGGATGCGGGATTGCCGGAAGCGGTGGGATAAGGTGTGCCGGGCCATGTACCACCACTCTCGGGCCCGGCGCACCTACAGCCAGGCCACCCACCGCTGGTCGGATGTCCTGACCCGTGAACGAGATCTGCTCGACCTGTTTGGCCTCGAGATCCCCGGGCTTGGTGAGTAGTAGTAGTAGCTATTTCTTTACTACTCTGTTTTCTCCCGCTGTGTTATTATATTGCAATTTTTTTTTAACCAAGAGCAATAATGCTGCTCATTACATGTAGGTATATTATATTTCAAAATCTTCTGTGCATTTCAGGTGCACTGCTCTCCTTCTCAGTAGTGTTGCTCCTATGCTTATTTGTTTCCGATTTTGTGTTCATTTCATTGGCCTGTGACATTATGTATGAGTGCAGTTTAAAGAACTGCGTATTGCTACACACTAAGGTTCAGATGTTTAATTACCGGCGCATCCCTGCAAAAAGAGCAGGGATGCGCCAGTAATTGTGCGCCACGCCACTATCACCCATGGTGCGCCGTATTTACAATGCGGCGCACCATGGGCCCAAAACGTCACCAAAGCGTTACGCATCTGTGCCGTAAGGGCGGCACATTGCTGGAATTGCGTCGCAACGATGGCGCAGCTCCATCAATGCTCTGGGGTGCCCTATCTCCCCAAAGCTGCATCAAGCCATACATCTGCTTCAAGCAGGCGCAGGGTTTAAGTCACGCATCATTGTCGTTAAAGTGAGTGATTGAAATCTTGTAGATTTCCCTCAGCCACTTTTAGGATGCGTTCCTACGCAGGAACGCTCTCCCTTGCGCCGGACCGCCCCCTGATGGCGCAGGGCTTTACAACGTGATGCATCTCTCATATGCGTCACGTTGTTAATATACGCCGCATCATTGCGCCTCTTTTGTGCTGCTGCTGCGTCACAAAAGTCACGCAACAATGGAGCAAAAGAGCCGCAAGGGGCTTCTAAATCAGCCTCTACAGAGACAAGTCCAGTCCTTCCTTTGTACACATGGCGATAAGAAGAAATAGTGGTGGTGGATTGATAGTTTGAGTATTTTAATGACTGGGTAATGTAGTAGGAAACTTTAGTGTTGTCGCTGATCTGCAATCACGGTGGACTTTGGCTGTCACTTCGCGTGCTGCGGACTGCTGCCTGCCAATCCTAGGCAAACCTTTTTAGTACTTTGTGTAGTGAGTTACATAATAAGTTTACAATTCGACGGTCCGCAAATCAAGCAATACTAATAACGTAGTAGACCACATGATATTGGTCAATATTATATCCCGTTGAATAGTTGTCTATTTGCTACTTCGCCAAAATTTTTTTTAGTTCTTTTGAAATGTTTGATTTGGTTGACAAATATCATCCATGTTTTCTGTTTTTCTTTCTTTCATGTTGTACATCAGCTTCCCCCAGGGGCAAGAGGAGGACACAGGAGGAGGAGGAGGAGGAGGGTGCTGTTGAGGATGCAGGCCAGGATCGGGCAGGCGAGGGCTCCTTTGCTGGCCCCAGTAAGTTTTAATTTTAATATAGAGTACTTATTTTTTCCCAGCATTCCTCATTCAATTTTTTCTAAATCGTCTTTGATATTCTTGTAGACTGGATCTAAATTCTTATCCTGCATCGACTATGACTCTGTGTGGTATTACTAGATTATTCTTATTAGTCTGTCTGTGTAGCTACCTAAGATTGCTCATTTGGCAATTCCATTGGGCTCCCATTCTAGTGAGCAATAGCTCTATGCACAGAGTGCAGTCCTCTGGGATTGTCCATAATGTCTTTTCAAGTCTTCTAAATGTTTATGCTTTGACAATTGCCAACAATAAAAAGGTGAATGACCACCAAGTAAGAATAAGATACTACTTTACTTTTGGTTTGGATAGGAGGACAATACATTCTACTACTGTTGCAGGGACAAATCTGCACAAACAGAACTATGGACACTAAATAATGCATTGCTTAGCTTATCAATTATAATAGGTGCTGTTAGACTTTCCACATACCTCAGTGATAACAGACTTTGTAGTTGAACCTCCAATCTCCTTACTGACTAGATAGTGTGGCAGAGTCATTTAGCTCCCAAAGTCACCGATGATTATGATTATTCCCCAATGATGTCAGAGGCACGGACTCATGCTTGCAAAAATTGCAAAACCTTTAGCTCATCCACTCTAGTCTGGAGGACCAAAAACCACAGAGTCTATTTAAGTTTAAAAGCTTTATTAAAAGTAAACACGTTTATTAAAATCAAGTTTGTCATAAAAGTAAACGTTTAACTGAAAATGGAAAAGTGCTTAGTGCTGACGATTAATTGGACACATTTCTTGTGGTCGAGCCGAGCTCTCACCTGGTTTGAACTTGATCCTGCTCGTGTTCTTAGAAGTCAAGCTTCTGTCTGTTAGGAGAAAAAGTGGTTTGTGTTAAAAATAAAAAGCAAGCATTCATCAGTTGTGCCAAAAAGTGCAGAAAGACAACCGCCTTCCCTGGAAAAAGGGACATTTTTACTTTATAGTAGACAGTCACAAATTATTACATTGTATACTGTTTTTTTCACATTTCTTTCTTCCTCCTAGACCAAATATGATATAGTAGTGAGTGGTGTATTCTAACATTATTAAATGTACTTTGTAGGTGGAACATCTGGAGGCGGGGCCAGCGCGGAGGTGACGGTGGCATTGGACGAGGACAACTCTGGGAAGGAGGCGGTGGAAGTGCCGGACAAATCTGTGGGGGATGACATGGTGGTGGCGGGCAGAGGTAAGCTATATATTCCTTACTTATTGAGATTGAAGACTGCAGAGTGTGCTTTCTGCACGGGTGTATTATAAATAAACCAGGTAGTAGCCTCCCTCCTCTAAATGTACTTCGACTTAGCTGTGAAGTTTTTGGCGAGAAGAATCCCAATCAGATCTGAGATGAACTTGATGGATGGGATGAACGAAAAGCGAAAGAAGGGTGTAAGTAAGTGTGGAAGGACGAGAAATGTAATGATGACTGGCAAAGAAGAATGATATGTGTTTGCTTGGTCCCCGAGGTGGCTGGGAAGGAAAGAATATGGTATGGTGCATGGCTGGGTGAATGATGAAGCAAGGATGGGTGGAAGGAGAACAGCCTGGGTGGGTGAAACAGAAACTGTATGTGTGCATATACTTTGAATGGATGGATGCCTGGATCATTCATGGTACTATCTGACTCTTAGATAGCATATGTGTATCTAGAGAGAGTAGACGGTCACTGGATGAACTAAGTGTTACTTTGAAGAGCATGTAACACCGCACCCGCACGTCCGTTCCAGTGTAGGAAAGGCAAGGAAAAGAAGTTGTAATTTTGTCCAAATACTACCATGAATAGTAGCAGTAGTTTGTATTGCAACTGCAAGCACAGCATATATCCGGTTATTACGGTGGACACTCCCTACCTCTCTTAATAACTTTAGTTTAGTAGTAGTACATCATTCATGTGTGGGTGTATCACTGTTCACTCAATAATAAGCAAAGCACCTAAAGGCATCCCATATGTCATCAAATACATCCCATGTGAAGTGATAGATATTCAGATTATTTAGCTTCTTCATTTTCCTTTTCTAATACTCATTTGCACTGTAGGGTGAAAGCTAAATTAATTAAGCAGTAGCCCTTTTAACAGAGTATTCTCAGTGCCACCCGTAATTGAAAAGTAAGAGCTTCACCACCTGCATGTACTGGACCGGTACAGTAACACAAGTCTGTCTCACTCATCATGGTGTGCGTCTGTTTTTCTCGGGTGCAAGTTCACTGCGCTGGCATTATGCCGGCTTGCATAAGATAACGTACACATTTTCCTAAACAAGAGAGAAGAAGAAGAATAAGACTGGTGTACTGTCATAGTCGACTGTAATAGAAGTCCATAGTGCTCGTAGAATTTGTTCCTTAAACTCCCACTAATGTTAGAGCAAGGATGAAGAAGTCGGAGGTTACATAGATACTGTCCTCAATAGTTATGTACTGTGCTTTCAATTTGCTACTTGTACTGTGACAACTTTCTGCTCAATCATTTTGTGTTAATCTTAAGGAGCATTGGTTACAGACTATGTCTTTCTTTGTTCATGTAGTTGCTCCTTCCAAATCCAAGAAACCATCAAGGAGGAAGGAGCTGGCTCGAATGGCCCGGCAACAGAGGCTGGATGCCACTGTCGCTGAATATCGGCGGCTGGTGGCCCTGGAGGAAGAGGAGACGCTGTCTGGTAATACAACAACGTCCATTGGGACAGCTGCATCCTCCTCCGTGCGGGCTGCCAGCCAGCGCAGTGCTCCAGCGGTACGGAGCCGGGCTACCAAAGCCAAACGCCACCGCCAAGCAGCAAAGACAGCAGCTGCCCCCCACAGGATTTGCAAGGCACACCGGCGCCGCTTATCCCTCAGACTGTCCTACCTGGAGCAGGAGGTCCTGAACTATAAGAACTTGGTGGAGGGCCTCCGCTTCGAACATGCCACCCTCCGCAAGGAGCATGATGCCCTGGATGCTAAAGTCAACAGCACCCTGCCATAGTGTCCCTTGCCCCTTTTTTAGAGACTTTTGGGGGGTGGGAATTGGGAGTTGGGTTTTTGGGGACTTTTGAAGGACAATCGTTGGGGTTAGGGAGGGTCTTGCAGGAGATTATTTTGTTAGGGCTATAAAAATATACTTTTTGAAACTTTATCTGACCATACCTGTTTTTTACGGCTTTTGAGTCTGGTGGGTGGGGGTTTAACAGTAAGTTTGTTTTCCTGAATAGTCCTAGGACTTTAGTAGTACTACCGTCAATCTCTCGTCTCTCCTCATACTCCATTATACTACCTCCAACCCAACGCTTATCTTACCTGTAATTTCAGTTTGAAAGTAGGGCTAGGCCCAGGGCTGGCTCCACGGGAAATGGCGATTAAGGTTGCAATCCAGGGCGGCTGAAATTTCTTCCTCATTGCGGTGGTACTAGTGGTGTGACACAGTGGCAGTTGCATGGCTATGGAAAAAAAGAAAATAAAACCTGGTTTGTCCTTACTGCAGCATTACAACGGTACGATAGAGAATATAGCAGGTGACAGTACACTAGACTACAACAGTGCCACAATGTAGCCTAACAAATGGTAAAGTATTTATAGTATAACTTGTACTTGTTTCTTTGACATTGGCTAATACTACAAGAAATAGTACTGAAGCTGAGTAAGTCTAGAATATATCCTTGGATTCCTTCACCAGCCTGTTGCTATTACCTTATCCTCCCCAGCAAGTGTGTGGAATTATTGATGTCAGTTAGTCACACATCAAGCAAAACCACACAACCCGGGGGAAGAGGGTTAGGGTTTGTAAAATGGATAGGAATGGGGTTTTTTTTTGGGGTAGGTTTTGTTGAGAGAAAAAAAAAGCACAGCATGGACAAACAATAATTGAACATAAAGAAATGTTTAGTTACAAAGCTAACCATAAATCTTTTACGTGACATAAAGGAAGTGCATGCACTACTGAATGCATTGTTACAGAAAAGTAAGTAGTACTTTCGACAACCGTGAATGTCAGAATGCGACAGTACAGGGCAACATTAAATTAGGTTAAAAAAATAGCCGAAGTAAAACATATAGAATGGCTGTATGGATCAATTTAGAAGCAGAGAGAGATCCAAGAAATGCAGTCACACACACTCATTGAATGAAATAATGGATACTGTATCTGTATTGTTGTAGTTGTCCTGTTGAATTTGGTAAGTAAGTTGCATGCAGCAAACAATTCCTCTTATTAGTGGCACTCCTCCATTCCAGCTGGCGCTTCGTCCATCAATGTTGGTGACCAGAAGACACCCTGTACACTGCCTGCCTGGCGGATGCTGAATTGCGGCTCGCTAATGTGAAGCCAGACTCCATCCTTTTTTCCCCATTGCAGACTGAAACTCGGCCTGTAATTATTGAACAAAAAACTGCACTGATAAATAAATATAACGTATGTACGCTGTGTAGTGCAAAAAGTTAAACTTTGATTTTCCTAATAGACAGTACAACATTTTTGAAAGTGCGTACTCTGTCTGAGTCACCTTTTCAAGGATAAATAAGTATGGGCGAATTAATGTAGCGGATCTTTCCCCTCAAGCTAGGTGTACTGTAAACTGTGTTTTAGAGCAAAATTAGACCTTACCAGCAGTGCTTCCACCCAGACCCTTACTAAAGCCAGTTGTAAAAATGTAGAAGACCCCCAATCAGATCTCAAAAAACTAGGCCAAGCAGAAAACTGGTGACAAAACGTACTTTGAAAGTAAAAGTAGGCCAAAATACCCCCTTACCCACTGTGGATTGTATTAAACCACTTGCAAGCAAGCAAAAGTATCCATAGCCAGCATCGCTCCAAGACTCGAAAACCCCCCCACCCAAACACATGCAATAGAAATACTGCTAACCCTAATGAGCCCTAAGTTAAGAATAGTGGCAGAGGCTTTCTTTAACTATGCCAAATCCCCCCTTTCCTACCATGGATTTTCTTCAAATAACTTGCAACCAAAATTACACATTCTCACGAGTGCTCTAAGACCCCAGAACTCAGTTGCAAAAATCTAGAACACCCCAAAACACATGCAATCCTGCTGCTAAGGCTAACCCTAACGAACCCTAAGTTACAAAAAGTGCCAAAAGGCTTTTCCTTATGGATTTTCTCCCAACCACTTCTATCCGGTATTAGACCTTCCCAGGAATGCCCCAAGACCCGCCAACCCACCCGCCAAAAAGCACAACACTCCAAAACAGCCCAAAAGCAAAATCTCATACTTACAATATTTCTCGGCCTTCGGTCCAAACGCGCTGTGTAGCTAGGCCATAACTCCAGTTTACGACCACGGATTTCCTGAAAAGCAAATGCAATCAAGATTAGAGTGTCCCAGCAGTGCTCCCAGACCCCGAAACTCACCCACAAACAGCCGTAACCCCCCCAAAGAGCACCTCAAAGGCAAGCAAGTCAGCAAAAAACACCAAAAGAAATTCCGCCTCGGATTTGGTCCAAACCACTTTTATCCGGTATTAGAGCTTCCCAGCAATGGCTCAATAGAGCCGTCAACCCAGTAGAAAACGAGTAGAAGACCCCCAAACAGCCAAAGAGCAAAAGTACAAAAATGGGGACTTTATCATTTTTTTGCCAATTTCCCAAATCACTCCGCGCACGCTCTGCAGCTAAGCCCTAACTCCCCTCTGCCACCATGGATTTGCTTCAAACCTCTTGCAAAGTAAAGTATCCATAGCCAGCAGTGCTCCCAGACCCCGAAACCCACCCACAAACACCAGGAAGCCCCCCAAACAGGCCCCTGAAAACGCCACATTGAACAAAATGTCAGAAATAGCAAAAGAAAAATCAGCGTGGATTTTGACTCAACCACTTCTATCCGGTATTAGACCTTCCCAGGAATGCCCCATGACCCGCCAACCCACCCGCCAAAAAGCACAACACCCCCAAACAGCCCAAAAGCAAAATCTCATACTTACAATATTTCTCTGCCTTTGGTCCAATCGCGCTGTGTAGATAGGCCATAACTCCGGTTTACCACCACGGATTTCCTGAAAAGCAAATGCAATCAAGATTACACTGTCCTAGCAGTGCTCCCAGACCCCGAAACCCACCCACAAACAGCCAGAAACCCCCCAAAGACCACCTCAAAGGCAGGCAAGTCAGCAAAAACACAAAAAAATTCAGACTCCGATTTGGTCCAAACCACTTTTATCCGGTATTGGAGCTTCCCAGCAATGGCCCCAGAGCGGTCAACTCACCCGCAAAGAAGTAGAACACCCCCACAAGTGCTGAGTCTTTCTTCATTGGGCGTAATCCAGCCCTCTGCTTTGATGGAAATAGGAGCCTGGAGGAGGAGGATAGAGGAGCATGTTCTTCTGAACTTGTGAACCTGAGGAATGCAGACTGCGGCACCTTCAAATCAATAAGCAAACAAGTGAAGACAGTTCTGCTGATGGGCTTGTTTTTGTGATTAGGTGATTAAAGTTTGAATTATATTAACTGTGCACAACAAAGAAAGACAGACACACAGGAATGAAAGTGAATAAGGACGAAAAAGAAAGTTATTGATTCATTGTCTCATTTTCAGGGCTCGGTGTTAAGGTCCAGGAATAAGAATAAGGCTTCGTCTTCATACTCTGCGAATTCAGGCAGGGTGAGCTCAGTGTCACCTGACAGAGTAGAAATTCCCTCATCTACGTTGCTGTCCACCTCGTCTTCATCTGGCGTGCTTTCTCGTACTCTGTAATCTGGTGGCATGAGGTGCTGATTCATCTTGATCATTGTTAACCTCTCCACATTTTTGGGCGAGAGACGGCTCCGTTTGGGAGTTACAATGGCACCAGCAGCACTGAAAACACGTTCAGAAGACACGCTTGCGAGTGGGCAAGACAAGTAGTTCAAAGCCAGGTTGGAGAGCTGTGGCCACAATTCTTTTTTCCCATGCCAATACGCCAATGGGTCAGCATTAACATAGACCTCTGTTGAGTCATTCAGATAGTCCTTCACCATAGACTCAAGGTCCTCATCAAAGGTTCCTCTACTTTGCTTAGCTGTTGCTGTGCCTGAGACCTTTTGAGAACCAAACCCAAGCCGAGCTAGCCAATCCTCTTCAGCCTCCAATGTTTCTGTTGTGTCTGGTGCAGATGATCCGGTTGCCGGTGTCTTTAACGGCTGAGAGGTCACTTGTGCCACAGCCACAGGTGCAGAAGTGGATTGTTTTGACTGGGGATGGCCTGCTGATGCTGATGTACTGCCTTTTCCTTCAAATTTCTGCTGTTCTCTTTCAAACCTCTTGGCTGACAAGGCTAGCCAACGTTTGTACTTTGGAACATGTTCATCATCAAAAGGAAAGAATGCTTGGCCTGCCAGCACCTTTTTGTAGCGTGGATCCAGAATAGTAGCACAAATGTAATGCTGTTCTGAGTGGATCATTTTAAGACGTTCATCACCACGTAGGCGCTCTAATAATTTCTCCGCCAAAACAAAAGGGTCTTTGTTTTTTTCATCTTTTTGAAACACAGAACACACCTCCTTCAGTTGGTGCTCCAGCATGTACAACAATGGGATAGCTTTTCGCAAATTACAGTCCTCCTTGCTGACTGCACACGTGAAGACCTCAAAAGGACGAAGCATGCATGTCAGGCTTTTAACTATGTGCCATTGCTCCGCACCCATCCTCAGGTCCTTCTGAGCTGTACCCTGTGTTAAGAAATATTGATCGAGTACCGTATCCTGCTCATACAGACGCTCAAGCATGTAGAAGGTTGAGTTCCAACGTGTTGCCACCTCCTGGATGAGTGCTTTCACTGGCATTCGACGGTCACGTAGCAGGCTCCTCAGATGCTTCCGGGCCTTAAAAGAATGGCTGAAATGGTTGCACATTTTTCGGCAGGTCTCCACTACCTCGTACGCTGGACTCTCCTTATCACTCAAGAATTTTTTGACAACCAGGTTTATACAGTGCACCAAACACGGCACTCTGAAATAGTGACCCAGCTCCAAGGCCTTAACTACATTGGCGCCATTATCCGTGGAAACATAACCAATCTGGCATTTTGTTGGGGACAGCCAGTCAAGGACCTTTGTGTTAAACTCATCCAAAATGTTTTGTGCTGTGTGACCTTTCTCCAAACCAAACATGGCTAGTGTTGCATGTTTCCGAGCAGCTTTGAAAACTTGGTCCGGGTCAACACCTGCGTTTAGCTTTGCTTTAACCCCTGAAAAAGAGACCCAGTGTGCAGTGATGCACATGTAATCAGCACCTGCACCACTGGTCCACATGTCTGTTGTCAGATGTATAGTGTGAACAGCACTCTTCTGCAAATCTGCCCCAATCACCTCCAGCACATCTTCATGTAGTGCTGGAACCGCAACTCTGGCAAACTAGAATCGGCTAGGAACCTTCCATTTAGGGCAGAGCGCTGCCACTAATTCTAGAAAACCAACCCCTTCTACAAAAGAAAAAGGGAGAAGGTCCAGAGCTAGCATTTTAGCCAGCTTAGTGTTATACAGACGCTTCAGTGGGTGGTTGCGTTCATATTGCGCTTCTGTAAACAACATCTTTTTAATGTTGCCCTGGACCAAGCATTTACGGGATGATGATGATATCTTCGACCCAGTTACGCTCGCTGATGAACTTTTGCCATTGGTGTCTCACTCTCTCTCACACTCTTAGTGTGGCTCACATGGGGTGTGCTGCTGACAGGGGTACTGGGTGTAAGTGAAGTGTTTGACACGTCTTCTTCCACCTCGTCATCATCAGATGAAACATCATTACGTGCAATTCGAGCTTCCTTGATCGCCTGTAGGTGCGCAAACCATTGGACAGCGTGCTTTCTTTCAAGATGACCTCTCTGGCCTCCGGTACCATAGTTGGAACCAAACTTACCACGACTAACTGCCAACTTACAAATGCTACGAATGGCGAGGTTTTCCTTTTTTGTGGAAACACTAAAGAAGTCCCAAACTGCGGACTTGAATTTTTTTGAGGGCCGGAGGAGGCGGCGATACTGGTGGTGGTGGTCCTGCTGCTAATGCCAGATGAAGTGAAGGTCGAGGTGGATGGAGGTCCCTTCTGGCGAGTAAGAAATATGGAAGCGGTAGGTGTTGGTGTACTAGTTAACTCCAATGATTGTGGTGTTTCTTCCATTGCCTCCTCGTCAACAACATCATCACGCTCAGCAGCTTCTCGGGCTAGGGTCAAAATGTCTTTTTGCTGCATGCCCGCTGGGGCTGCAGTGACCTTTATGATGACTGAGTCGTCGTCGTGAAGTCTTCATCAGCAGGAGTATCCGCCACTTCTTGTTGAGCCTCATCACACTCCATAACTATGAGTTTTTCGACGACCTTCCTTTTACGCTTAAGTACCTTTGTCAGATCATGGTGTGCCTCACTCTCAGACGGCCGTGGTGGTTCCCAATTTTCATCCAGATCATCAGAAGGAGGTGGGCTGGAAGAAGATGTAGACACCCCCCTTGATCTTTTCCTTGCTAGGGATGTGGAAGACAATGAATGATCATCAGGAGGAGTGGCTTCCTCAAATGATACCTCGGTTTGATTGTCGATTTCCTGATGTGCCCCTACTTCGGGAGGAACAACTATTGTGAGCACTTGTGACCCTCCATGCACCTCTGCTTGCGCATCTCCTTGCGCTGCCTCTCCTTCCACATGTACGTGGGCTTGTACTTGCACATGTGGTTGTTGTTGCGGCTGTGGTTGTTCAACACTTGTCAGATGAGTTACAACAACCTGTGTTGATTCAGGGACATTGCTGCTACTTTCTTGCGATGAGCCAACATCACTGGTTGATGGTGATTGAAGAAGTACACTGACTGCCTCTGCAGCACTCAAGGGTTTTGACTTAAGTTGACGTGGTGGTGGTGGTGGTGGAGGCACTGAGCCCAATGGAGAGGGGGTGCTGCTCCCAGCCTGTCCCCAGCAGATCCCACAGCTGCTGCAGGCGTACTTTTTTTTTTACTCCAAAAAAAAGCGGTGGCCGGCACACCAGCCTCCTTGGTAACTTGCTTCTTCTGCTCCTTACTGGCAACTTTCTTGCTAGAGGAGCTACGGAGAATTTTTTTTGGGGCCATCTTCTTCAGAGCAGGTCAGAACAGCAGGCCGCAGTTGCACGAATTGCAGAGTTGTCTGTGGCCAGACATGACATCGTGTGACGTTATGCTGCACACACACACCGCTGTAGGACTTCTTCCTGGCACTGGTGGTTCTCTTGAGTCTTGTGCACCTAAAAGCAATGGAAGACAGAGGAACATCAGTTCAGTTATACAACCCAAAAAAATAAAAAAAATACAGAAAAATCAGCACAATCCCAAGCCATCCAGCCCCTCCATGATGTTTAAATTCAAGACAACACACAGAAAGACTAGGCCCATGCACCACTCACTACCCCTGGTGAAAAGGCCACAACAGGCCAAAAAAACGAAAATCACAGAAAAATCAGCACAATCCCAAGCCGTCCAGCCCCTTCATGATGTTTAAATTCAAGACAACCCACAGAAAGACTAGGCCTATGCACCACTCACTACCCCTGGGCATAATGGATGAAAGCTAGGCAAAATGGGTGCAGGCCTAAGAACACTGCCTGCATTCAAAATCGCCCCCTCCCTCCCAGCACATGGCCAGGGCCTGTAGCAGCACTCAAAACGGCCCCCAACCACATGGCCTGTCCACAACAGGCCAGAAAAACAAAAATCACAGAAAAATCAGCACAATCCCAAGCCATCCAGCCCCTCCATGATGTTTAAATTCAAGACAACCCACAGAAAGACTAGGCCCATGCACCACTCACTACCCCTGGGCATAATGGATGAAAGGTAGGCAAAATGGGTGCAGGCCTAAGAACACTGCCTGCACTCTAAATGGCCCCCTCCCTCCCAGCACATGGCCAGGGCCTGTAGCAGCACTCAAAAGGGCCCCCAACCATATGGCCTGTCCACAACAGGCCAAAAAAACGAAAATCACAGAAAAATCAGCACAATCCCAAGCCATCCAGCCCCTCCATGATGTTTAAATTCAAGACAACCCACAGAAAGACTAGGCCCATGCACCACTCACTACCCCTGGTGAAAAGGCCACAACAGGCCAAAAAAAAGAAAATCACAGAAAAATCAGCACAATCCCAAGCCATCCAGCCCCTCCATGATGTTTAAATTCAAGACAACCCACAGAAAGACTAGGCCCATGCACCACTCACTACCCCTGGTGAAAAGGCCACAACAGGCAAAAAAAACGAAAATCACAGAAAAATCAGCACAATCACAAGCCATCCAACCCCTCCATGATGTTTAAATTCAAGACAACCCACAAAAAGACTAGGCCCATGCACCACTCACTACCTCTGGGCATAATGGATGAAAGCTAGGCAAAATGGGTGCAGGCCTGAGAACACTGCCTGCATTCAAAATGGCCCCCTCCCTCCCAGCACATGGCCAGGGCCTGTAGCAGCACTCAAAATGGCCCCCACCACATGGCCTGTCCACAACAGGCAAAAAAAAACAAAATCACAGAAAAATCTGCACAATCCCAAGCCATCCAGCCCCTCCATGATGTTTAAATTCAAAACACCCCACAGAAAGACTCAGTGGACCCACCACTGAGTACCCCTGGGCAAAAGGCCCCAAAATCGAAAATTCCAAAATTGTAGTTGCAGCAACTGTAATGCCCCAAACAAACTTACTTGTGAAATTTCTAATCCAAAAGTGATCCAAAGAAAGTCAAAAAGGCCTCAAATCCAAATATCCAGCAGCATCCACAAAAAGTAATCCTTCCAGCTCCAGATCCAAATGAAAAGTGACCAGGAGATGGACAAAGCACTGGGAGGAGCCTGCTGGACAGGAACAGGAAGTTGAAGACTGTGGGGCACTTCCTTCCTCCCACCCCCCCTCCCCAAAATGGACTCCTCGCAAAAAAAGTGCAGGCAAATGTCAACCTGAGGAGTTATTCAGATAAAAATCATCATTTCCAGAAGGTTTATGCTGCTTGCTGGTGGATTTCTTGTGCAGAATTGCAAATTTTGTATTTTCGCAAGTGCAAGATTGTTGCTGCTCGCCGCATCTCCAAGCTCGCAATAGCGAAGTACCGCGATACGTGATCACGGCGTACTCGCATTGACAAACTCTCGCTGTGCAAGTTGGCAAGCCGCGATTACGTAATTGTGCTCGCCAAATTCCCGCGGGATCCCGCGGCAAGATCCAAAATGGCGCAGCACTTGCAAAATATCAAGAAAAATAACTCGGTAAACGCTGAATGACGGTAAGTCAACGCCGCGCGCCGCAAAATTGTATCACCAAGAAAAAAGGAAATCCGCTGCGTGCGAATTTGCGGATTTTCGGTAAATTCGCGAGCGTTCGCGGATTGCGAATTTACCGAAAATCTGCAAAATTCGCGAGCGTAACGGATTTTCCACCCATGCTTATATGGGAGACTGAGTGTGTGTGCGGGTGGGGGCGAGGTGTGTGACTGTGCATAGATGTGTGAGTGGTTGATTCACTGGGTGTATGGGTTCAAGAGTACATGTGGAAACAGCTGTATGGGCGGGTGAGTGTGAGTATGAGTGTGTTGGTGAGAGATTGGATTTCTCTGTGGCACATGTCAAAGTAGCTACATATGTAAAAGGCAGTGTATGTAAGAGTTGGAGTATATAAATGACTATACATGAGAGTCAGTGATTGTGAGAGTGGCTGTATGGATGAGTGTGTACTTGTATCAGTGATTTTATAAGACAGTAAGTATGTGTTAGTATATGTTTGAATAAGTGAGGTGATATGTGTATAACTGTATAGGTGAAGAAATAAATTGATACTTGTATAGCGCACTACTCACCCGCAAGGGTCTCAAGGCGCTTGTACGAATACCGCTGTGGAACCCATCCTGGCTTTCCCTCTGAGGCGTCCACTACTGGGCACCCCCAAGGTGGAGGCCAGACATCCTTAGCGTTGTGGGGGTCATTGTGGAGATTAAGCAAGCTATACAAGAAGCTATATAAGAAATGGGAATGTGCTTGATTCTTTGCATGACTGACTAGGTGTGTGAGTAACTCCATGGATGAGTGGTGGTGTATGAGTGTCTAAATAGGTGTATGAGTGCATATGATAATGTTGTATTGATGATTGACTGTATGTATGAGTGACTGCTATTGGTGTGTCGATGGTTTCGAAAATGGATGCCTGTATTTTTCAGTGGGTGTGTCAAAGTTTATATTAGAGTGTGAGGAGGTGCATCATGTGCATGATGTCATCAGTGATGTCATCAGTGATGTCATTTGAGATGGCATCAGTGATGTCACTGACCATGTGATGAATGATGTAATATGTGACATCATCAGCAGTGCATTGCGGGGGCGCGAGTTATAGTTAGCTAAACTAACCATAACGGTGCAATTTCTATGGTTTAATACAAGTGAAATGCCCAACTAACCATAACGTCCTGGAAACCTATTTTTTTCTGTGAATTTCTAAGGTTTAATAAATGATAATTTCTAACTATAACATGCCTGAAACATACATTTTTTCAGTGAATTTCAATGGTTTTTTAAATGCTAATTTTTAATTCTAAAATGCCTGAAACCTCTAGATTTTTTAGTGAATTTTACTGGTTTTTTAAATGCTAATTTCTAACTATGCCTACAAAGGTAGGACATGTGAAGAAAGAGGAAGAAAGGCACAGAAAGTAGCAAGACACATACAGAAAGAAGAAACAGAAGTCCAGAAAGATGAAGAAAAGTACAGGAAGGAGCAAGAGATTTTTAGAAAAAACCAACAGAGGAGCAGAAAGTCCTCCTGTGCCTCCAACTTTTTACCGAAGGATACTGGTGGTAACTGATTGACTAACCAGGACTGGAGCCTGTGCTATGCTAAAAGACACTTAGAATACAGTGAACACATACATACACTAGGGAACACTATGCTTTGGGGTTCCCCTGTGATTAGCATGACCTCCTCTGTATTTGCCATGAGTTAGAGCCTGGGTTATTGCACGAGAACAAGGGTACTGAGTGGATGATTAGTGTACTGCAGGAAGAGTGCATGGTGAATTCATAAGTGATTGGGTTTTGGCAGAGTGATTGGATAAGTACATGGTGCTGGCTGGATGATTGGAGGAGTGCATGTGTAGTGACAAGGAGATGGCTGGACTGCATCAGTAGTGCTTAGGGGATTGTAGCAGTGCACGTGCTAGTGCCTGGGTGATTGCATGAATATATGGGTACTGATTGGATGATTAGAGTGCTGCAAGGACAGTGCATGGTGAATTTAATAAGTGGTGGGTTTTAGCAGAGTGATTAGATAAGCAGATGATGCTGGATGGGTGATTTGAGGAGTGCATGGGTAGTGACAGGGATTTCTGGAGTGCATGGGGACAGCCTGCGTAATTGGAGGAGTGAATCAGTACTGTGTAGGTGGTTAGAGATCTTCATAGGTAGTGCACATGGGATTGTAGCAGTGCATGTGTTAGTGCCCGAGTCATTCCATGAGTACATGGGTACTGATTGGTAGATTAGAGTACTGCAAGGAGAGTGCATGGTGAATTTATAAGTGCTTGGGTTTTGGTGGAGTTATTGGATAAGTACATGGTGCTGGCTCGGTGATTGAAAGAGTGCATGGGTACTCACAGGGCGATGGCTGGACTGCATGGGTAGTGCTCAGAGGATTGTAGCAGTGCATGTGTTAGTGCCTGGATAAGTGCTTGGGTTTTAGTGGAGTGATTGGATAAGTACATGGTGCACGCTGGGTGATTGGAGTGCATGGGTAGTGACAGGGCGATGGCTGGATTTAAATGGGTACTGCTCAGATTATTGTAGCAGTGCATGAGTTAGTGCATGGGTAGCGACTGGATATTAGAATGCTGCAATGAGAGTGAATGGTGAATTTATTAGTGCTTGGGTTTTGATAAAGTGATTGCATAAGTACACACACATGTCACATCAGACCCCGCCCCCTCCTTTCAACACTGTGCAAACGTACCCTCTGGTGCATTTTAAGTTGGGGGATTAATTCCCATTGAATCCCGAGGGTCCCTGGGGGCCAACTAGCCCACCATATACCTCCAGTAAGTGCCACGGAGCTGTGCTGCAGAGAGGTGGTCCGAGGCCACGCCCCTTTTTACACCTCACAACATAACTCTGTGGCGCTCACTGGAAGTACCTGGTGGGCTAGTTGGCCCCCAGGGACCCTCAGGATCCAAGGGGAGCTAATTCCCCAAATTGAAACACACCACAGGGCGTGTTTGCACATGTCTCACATCTGGCCACACCCCCTCCCTGCACCACTGTTCAAACTCACACCCTGGTACCTTGAAAATTGGGGGATTAAGTCCCCTTGACTCCTGATGGTCCCTGTGGGCCAACTAGGCCACCAGCTACCTCCAGTAAGTGCCATACTGCTGCGTTTTAGAGAAATGTAAAAAGGGGCGTGGCCTCTGAACACCTCTCTGAAATGCAGCTCCCTGGTGCATACTGGAGGTACCTGGTGGGCTAGTTGGCCCCCTGGGACCCTAAGTATTAAGGGGAATTAACTCCCCAACTTACAATGCACCATGGGGCTCATTTGCTGAGTGCTGCAGGGAGGGGGTGGGGCCTAGCTGCAATGCCGGCTTTAAAATAAATAAATAAATAAATAAATAAATAAGAAGGGTGTCTGAGTGGCTCCCCTTCTCTTTCCTTTTTCATTTTGACCCCTTTTTTAAAAAAAAAAGTAAACGGGAAGGGTACTGAGTGGGCCCCCCTCCCATGGCCATTTACGGCCCCTGGGACTCCATTACCCGGGGCATGGCCACATATATATTTTTAAAGAAGGGGTGGCTGCGTGGCCCCCTCCTGATGCCTCTATTGGCCCCGGGGACCCCATCCCCCGGGGTAGGCCTTTAGTTAATAATGTATTTATTTGGGGAGGGGCCACGTGGCCCCCCTCTAAGGTTACATCTGACCCTGGGGACCCCATTCCCTAGGGTCTGGCCATTCTTTTTTATTTTATTTTTGGGAGGAGGTCCGTGTGGCCCCCTCCTCAGGCAATTCTGGCACCGGGACCATATCCGTTGGAGACACCATCTCCACGGTCCCGCCAGCACCCCGCCTCCTGCGGGAGCCGGCATTGCTTTTCCACATGGGAGCTGCTGAGATGCAGCTCCCCTTGTCGAAAAGCAATTCTGCTTTGGATTTCCCTGCTCTCGCTTCCAAAATCCAAAGCAAGTTTGCTATGGCTGGGCGGGAGCTGCACGGCTCCTACCTTGCCATAGCAAACAGCAGTGCCCCGGGGGTGGGCACAGCAGGAGCCGGCCCAGGGGGTGGCAGTCCCCAGGGCCATCGAGGGCTCCAGGATGGGGCCCCCCTCCAAACCTGATTGAAGCCCCGGGGAGGTGGTGGTCCCTGGGTATGGGGGTCTGCTACAGAGCCCCAAATCTCAATATTAAGCGCCCCGGGAGGAAGTAGTCCCCGGGGCAGTGTGGGGGGGACTTGAACCCCCACACTAATTATGTTTTTTAGCCCCAGGGAGGTGGCGGTCCCCAGGGCTCGGGGGGCTGCAAGGCCACCCACCAATTATCATAAATGCTCCAGGGAGGTGGTGGTCCCTGGAGCAGCGTGGGGGGTTCGGGGCCCGCATTTATATTAATAAGCCCCAGGGAGGTGGTGGTTCCCGGGGCTGCGGGGGCCTAGTGGACCCCACAACATTATTTATAGGTGCCCCCTGGACATGGCCCACCCAGGGGCTTTTTGAATACAAAGCACAGGAGCCCATAATAATTTCTTTTTTTTTGCCCGGATTCACGCACCCTGCGCAAATTCACCCGATTTGACTTTAAAAAAATGCTTTTTTGGACCCGTGGTGTCCTTGTGGGACCCCCTGAGCAGCTCTACGGGGCCAGGGTGTTTCTACTCTGCCCCCTTTTCTTTTTTTCACCTTTGTTTTTCTGTTTTCTTGTGACTCAGTTGTACCGAGTCACAAGATGGCTATCAACGCTTCCTGGTTTGGAGTGTTGACAGCCAATTAGAATAAAGTTTATGGTCGGAAGGGGTCATGACTCCACCGCGGCCATAGATATCCATATTTTTATTTTTTTTAATTTCTCAGCAACTACTGAATGAATTTACACCATTTAAAAAAAAGTCGCTTTCTGAACCAAGCACTACCTTTTTAACATGGGGAAAAGGTGTCTTTGGCCCCCTTTTTTCTCAGTCCCCGCTTGATGAATCACCCGCAAACTTTCAGGATATGAGTTGACCTGGATAGACTTTTTTGTGGAAAATATCCCAAAGATTTGTCAAAGTCATTAGCAAATCAAAAAATGGTTTTCCTATGGAAACTTGGGTCTAACTATCATCTATATATATATTCTCAGAAAAAACCATAGGTTTCACATCCGTTATAGTTAGGAATTAACATTTAAAAAACCTATTAAATTCACTGAAAAAACCATAGGTTTCACACCAGTTATAGTTAGGTGGAAATTTTACTGACATAAAACTAATGAAATCCCCACGTTATAGTTAGTTTGACTCACTATAACTTGCGCGCCTGCAATGCACTGCTGATGACATCACATATTACATCACTCATCAGTGATGTCATCAGTAATGTCACTGACCATGTCATGAATGATGTAATATGTGACATCATCAGCAGTGGATTGCGGGTGCGCGATATATAGTTAGTGCATCTAACTATATATGTGAATTTCAATGGTTTTGTGCGAGTAAATTAAGGTTTTGTAAATGCTAATCCCTAACTATATATGGTCTGTAACCTAAGGTTTTTTCAGTGAATTTTCAAGGTTTTGTAAATGCTAATTCCTAACTATATATGGTCTATAACCTATGGTTTTTTCAGTGATATATATATATATATATCACCTACTGGCGATAGCCAGTAGGTATATATAGTTAGGACCTAGCTACCATAGGCGCCGGTTGAGGAATTTGCGTGTAATTTTCGAACATTTAGGCCAGCTCCACTCCGCTTCTTCCCTGGAAGTTTTGAGGGGGTTCGTCATGCGGGGGCTGAGAAAAATGGGGGGGTCCCAAAACGTGTTTTCCCCATGTTAATTTCCATAGGACGAATAGACAAGGCTACAGCCCGAACCGCTGAATGGAATTACACCAAACTTTGCAAAATTGTAGGGACTGGTACATAGAAGGGCCTTTTCTATATTTGGTGAAAATTGCTCCATTGGTTTTTATGAAAATTAACTTCAAAAACACATATATCTGGGCGGAGTCTAACCACACATCTCATCGTGAGATCTGATTGGCTGTCAGCACTTCATCCAAGAAGTATTGGCAGCCATCTTGGGACCAATATACATGATAACACCACATTAAAAAGCATTGTAGTTAATAGTTACATTATAAATCATTTGTTGATGGTACCATACTCATTTAAGGAATTGTGGTGTGTTCTAAGATGATTTTACCATGTGAAAAAGCCTTCTGCTGGGATATCATGAATCATGTTTGAAAGAAAACTATTATCTCATGCTTTTCCCACTGTGGTTTGGAAGGGGATCTATAAGCTAAACTGAAAGCATATTTTCTGTAAATTCACATTATCTTTCTCAGTCATGTGAGAATGAAGTCTGACATTCTCAGTAAAACATGTACATACAACAAGGACAGAGACTGTCAGTTGATTCCTTTGTGTTCTACTGCATCCTCCCAGAGTGTCTAAAGAACAACTAGAGCGCTAACAGTCTTACTTATGACAAAAGTATGGCACACCAGAAGCCATCTTGATTGGAACAAAGTGGTAAGTCTGAAAACATTTAATTTAAAAAGGAACAAAATGAGGGGGTTCATTTTGCCATAGAAAGTATGATTAGTGCTTCAGAAAGAAAAATTAGGGCACATTTTGAGTGACTTCTCGAATCCTCTTCTATTTCATTAAAAAAATTCTGACATGCAGTCTCCCAAGATGGCCACCAGAGACAAAAGAGCCCAAATGTAGCCCAAATATCACCCAACATTATTTTGGTATGACGACATTACAATGTGAATTTTTGTACATGCATATTAATTTAGTTACATAAAACAGGCATATGTTTCATGTTATGAATACCGTTGAGATTATATACAATTGTCGTGATTACCATTCAGGCAGACCCACTTAAAGATGGCGCCTTTAACACTATGGTTAGGCGTGTGAGTCCATCTTTGATGTTTAGTTTGTACACACGGTAAATACAGCAAATGTCATGAGAACTATTGTGTGAACAAGCACTCACGGAGTGCGAAACGCGTCACGTAGGGCTTATGGCGTGAATAAACCCTACCTGTTTGGCAGACCTGATTTCTGGTGTGGTTATTGCTGTGCCTGAGTGCGCGCTTGGGACGCCGTTTTGGATTTCATATTGAATACCGGTTACCTCACCGGCAGCGCGCCACCCCCAATGCATGCCCCATTGAGGTAAACTTTGGATTAATATATATATATATATATATATATATATATATATATATATATATATATATATATATATATATATATATATTTTATATATTTTTTTATATATATATATATTTTTTTTTTGTCCAAAGCCTCTTCTTCCTGGGCTGCAACAAACATGACGTTTAAAACTCGCTTTTCATTTCCGGTTTTATTCACCTGCCTCCAATGGGCGTGGGTTCAGTGCACTAGATTTTGGTGCATGATGGAACATGTATTTCCTTGCTGCAAGCATTAAGTGTCAACATTTTGTTTATATTTTTAAATGCATCATTATTTCCTTTAGCAGGTTAGGAGACATCAAAGCAGGCTAAATTAGCATATAGAAAGCTGTGCTCAAAAGTCCTGATAGTTCAAAACCTGCAGCCTCACCAACTGGTAGCAGAGTTCCTTCCCCAGCTGGCAATGGTGCTCCTCTCCACGGCCAGGCTGCCGTGTGTATGTTTTTTGTCCAATGTGCCTGAGCTATGAGAGGTCACACAACAGCCTTCTGCCATCTGGCTTTACAATGCAGACTGCTTTTCAGTTCCGATTAATATTTACATTGCCAACGCGTTTCAAGGTCAAAGCCTCTTCTTCTGGGCTGCAACAAACATGACATTTAAAACTCGCTTTTCATTTCCGGTTTTATTCACCTGCCTCCAATGGGCGTGGGTTCAGTGTATATATATATATATACATATACAAATATATATATAGCCACATATTTCTTCTTTCCACGTTAGGTAGAGTAAAGACCACGGCACAGCAACAGATGGTTTTCAGCGCTTTATTTACACACCAGTGCAAAAGATAACGTGCATCAAATGGACGGTCTACGCGTTTCGGCTCCTGCCTTCCACTGGACCATAGAGTCCCTGGGTCTAGACCTTACTTATATAGTGCAAATAGTGTAAGTACCCTCTACCATTTCCATGGTTTTCTAGACCAACCCAACCCAGCATAGTGTATATACATGGCAAGTACATGTTAAAAGGCATATACACAAATATGTACAATCAACGTAAAGTACATTAGTCAAAAATCTATGACCATATATAATAAAGTATTATAGCGTTCCATGGTCTGTTTTACATATCACTGCGCATATAATTGTAAAGGTATATACATAACTATGTACAATCAACGTAAAGTACAACAAAGTTTTTTGACCATACATTCAAAATAAAGTATTATCAGGTTTCATGGTCTGGTTCTTACATGTCAATGCGCAAATTGAGTGTAAAGTACCCCTTTGTAAAGAACCGTAGATTTTTTATAAAATAAAGTATGTACAAAAAATCATTATTTACATTTAGATCCATCCCCTATAAGAGTGTTAATTTGGAGGATCGCTTGAGTTAAAGATGGTTATAACTTGTAGAGAAACAATCAGTTTCTAAAGTTTTTACTAGAAGGGAACTTAGGTCTTTAAGCTTAATAGGTTGTTGCAAAGTTCACAATAAAGTATCTACAGTATATCTACAGGATTGAATTCCAAGACAGTATAAAACGTCATTATCAAGGTACCACATGACCTATCGTATATAGCTTAATATACCATCTCGACCAACCTTACTGTGCAAACAACCATAGTTCATGTGAAGTACTTATATTCCCAGATTTTTCTCTTCTAAACATCCAACTATTATTAAACTACAAACCATCATTCCTTTCCATTCATTATCTTCTCAGAAGGGGATGCTAGGATTCTAAATGATTTGTCGGTTCAGAATCAATTAATCATAACATGTACACATTCCAGTATTAAGGGACAACATTTTCCACACTCTTAAGGGTTTCCACAGGTTTGAAATCAAAGTATCATTGAATTATCTTGGATCAAAAGGTCAAATCACAAATGTACATACAGTTCGGCATCCAAATTATGACCAAACGGTGCTTCAGTTCCCATACTGAGTATCATTCTCGATTCTAGGCGTCTTAGTAGTTGTAACTGGTCACCGCCTCGTTCTGGAAGTTTGCACAGTTTTATTCCAGAATATTTCAAAAGGGTGGTGTCACTCTGATGGTGTTGTGCAAAGTGTGTGGCCATTGGGTAACACGGGTCCTTGTTTTTTATCGCCCTCAGATGTTGTAGTATTCTCAACTTGAGTTTATTTACAGTGCTCCCAATGTAGTATTTGCCACAAGGGCATTGAAGTCTGTAGATTACACACTTAGAATCACATGTGATATGGTCATAAATGGTTTCTTTTCTGCCATCTTGTAGTAGATAAGATTTGATGTTCACCCCATGTTCACAGGCTTTACATTTATGGCATTTCCAGAAGCCAGGTGTTGTGAGCCATCTCTGTTTTTTCTCCTCCCGTACTACTAGATGACTTTGTGTTAGGATGTCTCTCAGGGAGGAGGTTTTCCTGTATGTTATGCTGGGATGTTTCGTCAGACTCTCATTTAAGGTGTTGTCCAAACGAAGAACTTGCCAATGTTTTTTGTAGGCTTTTCTCATCTGTGGACTTTGATTATCATAATCAACTATCAGTCTGGTTATCTCTCTGCTCTGATCAGTTTCCTGTACTTGGTTTCTTCTGAGTTTCTTATTTTTTGGGGACAATAGTTCTTCCCTTTTCTACAGGTGCATCCTACTTTTTGCAATGGTGATGACCTCCATTGGGTATCCTCTTTCAAGGAATCTGGAACCCATATTCTCTATTTCTGTATTCAAATCATTTTCCTCGGAGCAGTTTCTTTTTGCCCTTAGCATCTGACCATAAGGGATGCTCCACTTCAGTCTTGTCGGGTGTCCACTGTTAGCATGTAAAATGCTATTGCATGCTGTTGGTTTTCTGTGGATTTTCGAGCACAGTTTATTGTTCTTAACAAAAACTTCTACATCGAGGAATATTAGAGAATGAGAGTTGATCGTCGATGTGAACTTTAGACTGAATCGATTGTGGTTCAGAGATTCAGTAAATGCTTTCAATGAGTTCTCATCTCCGTCCCATATGACGAATAAGTCGTCTATGAAACGACACCAAAGTTTAATTTTTGGCCCATCCGGTTTCTCATCATCTCTCTTCAGCACCTCACTTTCCCATTGCCCCATCAGAATGTTCGCGTACGTGGGCGCAAAAGATGTCCCCATTGCTGTCCCCTGCTTCTGGAGATACGTCTCCCCCAGGAACAGAAATGCATTATGGGTCAGGCAGTATTTGAGCATCTCCAGTAACATTTGAGAGTGTTCTAGGAAATTTACAGATCGTGTCATTAAAGATTCTTTAACAGCCTCAATACCATCCTCATGACGTATTGAGGTGTACAGTGAAGTGACATCGATGGTTGCCATTCGATAAGTTGATTTCCATACAACTGTGGAAATTCTCTGCAAGAAATCCATGGTGTCCCTCAAAAACGAAGGTAAGCTGGTCACATAGTTCATCAAGAATATATCTATAAATCTGGAGGTGGATTCCAGAAGGGACCCTATTGAGCTCACAATGGGTCTCCCTGGTGGATGGTCTAGTGACTTGTGAATTTTTGGGAGGAAGTATATGGTTGCCATTATTGGGTTGTTGGTCTTAAGGTAACTATATTCATCAAAATCCAGTAGACCCCTATCCTTCCAGGTTAGTAATATCGAATGATATTCATTGGTCCACTCCTCCATTGGATTAGTGCTCAATTTTTCATAATGTTCCTGGTTAAGGAGTTGTCGATTTGCCTCCTCAATGTAGTCCTTGACATTTTGGATAACGAGGTTGCCCCCCTTATCAGAAGATTTTATAATTATGGATGCATCATTTTTTAAATCCATCATTGCCTTTTGTTCTTCCGAGGAGAGATTATGTTTTTTAGTTTGTCCGTTGTTTCTGGTTTTGTTTGAAATTTTCATTATTTCCTCAACCATAAGTTCTTGAAACAAGTCGACTTTGTTGCCAGGTGGTAATTGTGGGCAAAATTTGGAGTTCCTTTTTAGACCGCTGTTCCCACTCATGTTGGTCGGTAGGCCAATGCCTTCACAAAAGTTAATTTCCATTTCCGGTGTAATAGTATTATCCTCTATATATTCACTTAAAAAACCATAGGTTTCAGGCCTTATATAGTTAGGAATTAGCATTTAAAAAAACAATGAAATTGCGCTATAAAGTTAGTTGTACTAACTATATTTCGCGCACCCGCAATCCACTGCTGATGATCATTCATGACATGGTCAGTGACATCAATATGTAAAACATATTTAAACTTTACAGAAACACACATTCACTGGATGATGTCACCAGTGATGTCATCAGTGATGTCAAATGAGATGTCATCAGTTATGTCATTTGAGATGTCATCAGTGATGTCATCATTGATGTCACTGACAATGTCATGAATGATGTAATATGTGACATCATCAGCAGTGGATTGCGGGTGCGCGATATATAGTTAGTGCAACTAACTATATATGGAATTTCAATGGTTTTGTGTGAGTAAAATAAGGTTTTTGTAAATCCGAATAATGTTGTTCATGGTAAATATACATTGGCCTGGACTCATATTTTAACTTAAACATATAATCCATATTTATAAGGGGTATATTGCAAACAATACGAATTTTGAGCCCACTCGCGCTGGCAAGAATACGGACCCTGTAATTGGGTCACCCAATCACGTGTTTAGCGCCTATATTTACCACGAACAACATTATTTTGGTATGACGACATTACAATGTGAATTTTTGTACATACCGTTGAGATTATATACAATTGTCGTGATTACCATTCAGGCAGACCCACTTAAAGATGGCACCTTTAACACTATGGTTAGGCGTGTGAGTCCATCTTTGATGTTTAGTTTGTACACACGGTAAATACAGCAAATGTCATGAGAACTATTGTGTGAACAAGCACTCACGGAGTGCGAAACGCGTCACGTAGGGCTTATGGCGTGAATAAATCCTACCTGTTTGGCAGACCTGATTTCTGGTGTGGTTATTGCTGTGCCTGAGTGCGCGCTTGGGACGCCGTTTTGGATTTCATATATATATCATGCATTCCGCCGTCCCGCCTGTCTTGGAGATAACATCCCCTTAGGCAAAGCACCACTCGGACACAGACCAGTAAGGTTTCTCATTTATTTAGTGCAGAAAAACAGTCTATAATATATATATATATACACATATCACGTTTAGAAAATCTATATCCATGTCTGATAGACTAGTCAGTAATTTTTTGGAAAAACCTATTTCGGACACTTGGGGCGCCCTAGGAGGTGGTTTTAAAAAATGTGTTGTATGTAAAGCCGGTAAAAATGGGTGCAATAAAACTTAATAAACGGTGCCTTTCAACAGCAAACCTGCATTGATTAAGAAACGCATGTCATGTAGGACTGATTTTGCAGTCTATGTGCTGCAGTGCCTGTGCGAGTTGTGATATGTGGGCAGCACTCGCTTGCCTGTACATAAGCGGGTACTGCAGCACATCAGAGCAATTGTGGGTAAAGACCAGTCTTATCCTGTGGCCCGTCACTTCAAAAGTGTACACAAAAGTGATCCATCAGGCCTACAATATTTTGCTATTGACTGTGTAATGCCAGTAAAGAGAGGGGGTGATAGAGATGCAAAGCTCCGACTGTTGGAAACTAGATATATAATCGAACTTGACAGTAAGGCCCCACGAGGCCTTAATGCAAGTTAAGATTTATATACATGTTTATAGTTCTAGAGCTGATGAGTATACCTGATATGATATAGAATTAGTGATTTTAGACAATACGTTTTAAACAACATTTCATCCTTGGTTTTTTTTTACGGATTATTATGTCTAACTATGTGTGATCAGCAACCTTTTACATCTAAGTTGGTGTGTTAATCTGCTAAATTAAATATGATCAAAAATGATCAACAATTTCCGTCCACTCCCATGAAAGATTTGTCATGTAAATCTTAAAAAAGAACATATGATTATTTGAATGATTAAGTTAAATTTTGCTTTTTTTCATAATATTGGATTATGAATTTCAAATGAAGTTTGTTCTTGAAAGAAATCATATCTAAATTGCTGTAGTTTGCACTATATAATTGCTGCTAGATTAACATCCAAAGAGGGTTATTTATTTGTATAGTTGACACTTTGTCTTTTATTGTAAATAATGTATATTTTATGAAATTTATAACAAAATATATATATACTTTTCTGTGTACATTCTTTCTCAAAATTTGAGTTTTATTCTTATATGCTAATCATTTTATTGTATATAGGATGTTAACTTAATATAGTACATATTTGCACAGCAGTTTTTGCACAGCTAAAAGTGGAACATGTTGTGAATTTAATTGGGCACTGTGCCTTTTATTTAACAAAAATAGACACCATTCGCTAATGTGAACAATTGTGGTACATCAAAGAGTTAATGGGGCGGACCAGCGATATTCTGTGCCACCTTTTTGTAGTTCACGAGATCTATAAGTACCCTCACTTATTTTCAGTAACGGATCATGTGATCAAGCCTCTGGCTAAAGGCGAAATGCGTCATGCGGAACTGCTTGGGTGTTAGTCTGTTATACTGATGGAATAAAACACAGTTTTTTTGCACAAAAAGTTGGGTCTGACTTGTTCGTTCAGAGAGTCCAGTCGAAGCAATAGAACTGGGAGGCGGCAGTGTCAAGCGAAGTGAATAGAATATATATATATATATATATATATATATATATATATATATATATATATATATATATATATATATATATATATATATATATATATATATATATATATATATATATATATATATTCCGGTACTCTATCTTAAGAATCCACTTCCACAACAGGACTCAGATAGACAAGCGCGGACCCAGTATTTTGTGCTTTCTTCAAGTTTATTTAAAGAAAAGTTTCGCCTGCATCAGTATGCCGCCATGACGCGTTTCGGTCCGACCTGGACCTTGATCACATGACGCGTTACTCATGGACCCATGCCTCATTTAAAGTGACAAGCAATTGATGATTAAAAACAGCTGAAACATTAGCACAATAGAACTGAAAAACAGACTGTGCGTTAATGTGAATATAAACAAGACCGCTAGTAGGATACCTATGTACATTTCTTGTTGATATTATGTACAATTAAAATAGATAATATTTACAAATAATTTCATAAATATACACCTATACATTGGTACAAAAATATATATAAATAAATACATCTCAATACAAAATCTTGTATATAAAAATATCTAAATATACATATTTAAAAAATAGAGATATATTAAAAGACGATTCCCCAATAATATAAGGAGATCCTCCATAATTATATATGTGTATCCATTCACTTTAAAAGCAGTCTTGAGATATGCTGTTCTTGTTAATATAGCCCAAGTGGGCAAGCACTTCAGAATGGGCAAAAGGGTCCTCAGATATAGAAGGATCGATGTTATCAGCCGCCTTAAAATGTACAGGCGAAAAAATTAATAAAGTGATAACAAGTGCAACAGTGAAAAGAATAATAACTAAACATATAGGACTCTGTACCAATAACAGAGATACCATATAATGTGTACAAGTGATTAAAATTGAGTGAATACCCAAATATGTTTTATAGCGCCCAGATGTAAACTAGCAAGAGACATATAAAACGGGCGACTTGAGAGATTCTGAGACACGATCACATGAAAAAATTATTTCAAAGTTATACAGTAAAGTTATTCACAAAATGATCCTAAAACCTGTAAACCACATTAATATTCAGTAAGAAGGCAAGAGAGTAGTAATATTACAATTTATATACAGGTATATAAGTCCTCCGTGGTGTTAAGACCATTTGGGACTTTGGAATTAAATTATAATTGCTGCTAGATTAACATCCAAAGAGGGTTATTTATTTGTATAGTTGACACTTTGTCTTTTATTGTAAATAATGTATATTTTATGAAATTTATAACAAAATATATATATACTTTTCTGTGTACATTCTCTCTCAAAATTTGAGTTTTATTCTTATATGCTAATCATTTTATTGTATATAGGATGTTAACTTAATATAGTACATATTTGCACAGCAGTTTTTGCACAGCTAAAAGTGGAACATGTTGTGAATTTAATTGGGCACTGTGCCTTTTATTTAACAAAAATAGACACCATTCGCTAATGTGAACAATTGTGGTACATCAAAGAGTTAATGGGGCGGACCAGCGATATTCTGTGCCACCTTTTTGTAGTTCACGAGATCTATAAGTACCCTCACTTATTTTCAGTAACGTATCATGTGATCAAGCCTCTGGCTAAAGGCGAAATGCGTCATGCGGAACTGCTTGGGTGTTAGTCTGTTATACTGATGGAATAAAACACAGTTTTTTTGCACAAAAAGTTGGGTCTGACTTGTTCGTTCAGAGAGTCCAGTCGAAGCAATAGAACTGGGAGGCGGCAGTGTCGAGCGAAGTGAATAGAATATATATATATATATATATATATATATATATATATATATATATATATATATATATATATATATATATATATATATATATATATATTTATATATATATTACCTACTGGCGGTCGCCAGTAGGTAGTTATAGTTAGGATTTTTTTCAATGTTAAATCTCAAAATTCTATTTGGAATAACTTTAGCGCCGGTTGACGAATCTGCCTGAACATTTCCTGAAAATGGCCTCGCGGCGTTCCGGTCCTTCCCTGAAAGTTTGGGGGGGATACGTCAAGCGGGGGGCAGGATAAAAGGGGGGTCCCAAAACGCGTTTTCCCCATGTTAATTTCCATAGGGCGGTCGATTTCACTTTTAGCCCGAACGGCTGAATGGATTTCCACCAAACTTGGCAAAATTGTAGGGACTGGTAGCCCGATGTGCCTTTGCTATGTCTCAAGATATGTGCTCCAGTGGATTTTGAGTAATTTAGGTTCAAAAAAATATATATCTGTAGCCGCGCTCCGGTACGCGCACCGGGGAGCGCACCGGGCGCGACACGCGACTTGCGCGCAGAAAGCTGATTGGCTCTCAGTTGTCTGTAAACATTCTAAACAGTCCGGAGAGGCCGCCATCTTGTCTATCGGTAAAATCTAGTCATAAAAGGTGGCAAAAACAAAGGGGGGAATTGACCATAAGGGGGTAGGGTAGACCCCCCCTGACCCCCTAGGTTTGATATGGGGGCCATTAAAGGGCGTTTTTCGCGGGGGAAGCGCCCGGTACGCGCACCGGGGAGCGCACCGGGGAGCGCACCATGGAGAAAAGAGAATGGCAGAGTTTTAAAATTTAAGTCATTTTATATAAATGGGAGGTAGTTCTGAAAAGAACTGTTTTTTTATTCTTTTTGTTGTTTTATATTTTTTTTCGGAGTTTTTAAACTTTTTTTTGCTTTTTTTTGGTTTTTATGAACATTTTTTGTTTTTTTTGTATTTTTTAAGGAGAGAAACAAAAACCAAGCATTTCAAAAGGGCTCAACAGGAGAAAAAAAAAGGGCAACAAACTAATATTTCCTTTGGCACTTGTGGTTTTCCCAAGCACGATTAATAAGAGTGATGCATTGCTCACCATAGCAAATCGTTTGACCACAAAATTTACAAACCATTTTAAAATTTGAAAAGTTGGTTTGTATGATGGAGCATGTCTCCCTAACTTCCGGTCCTGATGGGGTGGGAACAGTAGTTTTGGAGGTGCTGGCAGAAGATTGTACAGGGTTTTTGGCCAGTTCCCTGACCTCTGCCCTAGAATAGTTGTTGGGATGTTTTCTAACCATATGCCTAATCATTGTGTGGTTGCCGAAGGAGTACTTCTTGTTGGGATTCCCCCTTGACATCTCCTGATGACAGATAAGGCAGGTTGCTTTAGGTGCATTCACTTTTTTTTTGTCACTCGGGATAGAAAAAAATTGCCAAATGATGTGCTCTTTTGGTTTGTATGTTATGTTGTCCTCTGGGACGAATCTACTGTCCTCTTCGTCCTCATCCTCCTCCTGTTCTGGATCTCCACCACTGTGAAGTTGAGGAGGTCCTTGTGGTGGTGGTGGTCCAGAAGATCCAGCAGCTGCAGCTAATGTAGCCATTTTCTATAGATAAAAGTAAAGGTCTTCCTCTCTCAAAGCAAAAAGGTAGAATAAGGAAAAAAAGGTGGGGGCTTTCCTCATTTGGAAAAAAAAAATATCATGAACCAATGAGAAGTGTTAATTTTAGGTCACATGACCAGGGGTTTTATCATTATGAAACCAAAACTGTTATGAACCAATCAAAAGTGTTATTTTTGGGACACATGACCCGACGCGCTTACGCTACCCGCCCCGGGTCGCGTAGCGTAAGCGCGTCAGTGCGCTTACGTCGTGCGTTTCATGCATACGCGGCTACGCGATACGTCACGATCATGTTTTCGTTCGCGATATTGGCGCTTACGGGACGCTCCCCGGTGCGCGCCCCAGGGCGCTTTTCAGAAATACGCTTTTCGGGGCGCTCCCCGGGGCGCGCTCCGGGAGCGCTCCCCAAAAAAATAAAAAAAAAAAATGGGATAATTGTAGGGACAGGTAGCCCTATTCTGAAGTGGTTTGTAAAAAAATTAACTTTAGAAAAATATGTATTGTGCTACATTGGGCTTAATATATGTTAGAGCCAAAATGTAGCCCAAATGTAGCCCAAAGTAGCCCAATGTAGCCCAAAGATGGCCACCAGAGACCAAAAATTGTAAATGTAGCCCAAATTTCAACTAGATGTAGCCCAACTGTAGCCCAATGACAGAATGTACCAGAGTGTTAAAAAGAACAACTAGAGTGCTAACAGTCTTATTTATAAAGTGAAACTTATAGTTAGGAATTAGCATTAAAAAAACCTATGAAATTCACTGAAAAAACCATAGGTTTCACACCAGTTATAGTTAGGAATTAGCATTTAAAAAACCTATGAAATTCACTGAAAAAACCATAGGTTTCACACCGGTTATAGTTAGGAATTAGCATTTAAAAAACCTATTAAATTCACTGAAAAAACCATAGGTTTCACACCAGTTATAGTTAGCTGGAAATTTTACTGATATAAAACCATTGAAATTCCCACGTTATAGTTAGTCGGACTCACTATAACTTGCGCGTGCAATGCACTGCTGATGACATCACATATTACATCACTCATGACATGGTCAGTGACATCACT
The DNA here is from genome assembly GCF_964263255.1 of Lissotriton vulgaris. Lineage (NCBI taxonomy): Eukaryota > Metazoa > Chordata > Amphibia > Caudata > Salamandridae > Lissotriton > Lissotriton vulgaris. Next base: position 70,933 of record NW_028246146.1, on the reverse strand, counting down.
CATGACATCACTGATGACACCATCCAGTGAATATGTGTCTTTCTGAAAAATAAATATTAGTGAGTTATGTTTAAATATTTAAATACATATATTAGTGTTTCACTTTGTGTATAAGTGGCTACATGTGTTGATAAGTAGCTACATGTGTATGTATATGGGTTATTTGATATTTTTATTAGTATCAGTATGAGTGTCTATATGGTTTGGTGGGGGTATTACTTAGCACATAGATGCATGAGTGACTGACTCTTTGTTTGTATGTGTTTTGAAGACAGCATATGTACAGGACTGTATGGGTGGATGAGTGTCTATATGTGTTTGTTAGTGAGTGAATGACTGTCTCACTAGTGTCTTTATCAGTAACTACATATGTTTTAATCTAGTATATATGCGTATTGATGTATATAAGTGAGCATATGTGAGAGTAAGAGATTGTAAGATTTCCTGTTTAAATAAGTATGTGTTTCTATAAGTGATTGTTTAAGAGAATAAATATGTGTAATTTTCAATAGAAGTAAGGTGGAAGTGTGTGTATAACTCTATATTCAAATAAATGGTTGTTCAATAGTTTATTTGCACGTGTGAATATGTGTGTGAGTAACTTTTGGATGAATGTCGGTGTGTAACAGGATGTATAGGTATATCTCTTCATATGATGAGTGAGTATATGTATGAGTGACTATATAGAACTGTTGGTGAATGAGTGGATGTGTATATAGATAGTGGAAGTACAGAATTGCTTGTTGTAACTGATATAGGTATGTCCATTTTTTTAAAATTTCAGTTTCTATTTTTGAATATGTGTCTCAAGGGTTACTTTACACTGAGAGGAGGTCTGTCACTGTGTCACAAGGATGGTGTCATCAGTGATGTCATGAGTGATGTCACTGACCATGTCATGAGTGATGTAATATGTGATGTCATCAGCAGTGCATTGCACGCGCAAGTTATAGTGAGTCCGACTAACTATAACGTGTGAATTTCAATGGTTTTATATCAGTAAAATTTCCAGCTAACTATAACTGGTGTGAAACCTATGGTTTTTTCAGTGAATTTAATAGGTTTTTTAAATGCTAATTCCTAACTATAACCGGTGTGAAACCTATGGTTTTTTCAGTGAATATATATATATATATATATATATATATATATATATATATATATATATATATATATATATATATATATATATATATATATATAACCTACTGGCCGTCGCCAGTAGGTATATATAGTTAGGATTTTTTCTCTATGGAACTTTTGAAAATTCTATGTCTAATAACTTTGGCGTTTGGGGACGGAATCGGCTGAAATTTTCAGGAAAATGGCACATTTTGTTTCTGAGCAGCCCCTGAAAATTTGGGGGGTTTCGTCAAGGGGGGGCCGAGAAAAAAGGGGGGTCCCAAAACGCGTTTTTCCCATTAATTTTTTAATAGGGCGTTTGGCCTCACTTTTAGCTCGAACGGCTGAATGGATTTGCACGAAACTTGGCAAAATTGTAGGGACTGTTAGCCCGATGTGCCTTTGCTGGGTCTAAATATATGTGCTCCAGTGGATTTTGAGAAATTAACATTTTAAAAAACAGATATATCTGTGACAGCGTCCCGGGTAGCGATCCGGTTCGCGTACTTTTCGCGTAACGGAGCTTTGCGAAGCGAAGCTGATTGGCTCTCCGGTGTCTGTCAACATTCTAAACAGTCCGGAGCGGCCGCCATCTTGTCTCTCGGTAGGATCGAGAGACAAGAGGAGGCCAAAACGAAGGGGCAAATGACCATAAGGGGGCATAGTAGATCCTCCCTGACCCCCTAGGTTTGATGTGGAGGCTTTAAAAGGGCCCCGCGGGGTTAAAAAAGAAACACGTTTTTTTTACGTGGGGTGCGCCCGGTACGCGCACCCGAAAGCGGTCCAGGGAGCGTACTCTAAGGAAACAAGAATGAAAGACTTTTTGAATATTGTATGTTTATTGATTGTTCGTTTTGTTGGGTTTTTTTGTTTATTTTTATTTACGTAGAAACATGTAGGTACCAATGCAGAGTGTAAAAATAAATAAACGCCGTCTCCTTTGTAGATAACTTGCAAGTTGTTTCAGAAGTTATTGTGGTATATGGAATTCATACCATAGTCTGTCTGGAAAGCCGAAACAATATGGAGGCAGGAGATGATAAAGAGATGTTAAATACACATTGGAGATAATATAGTTGGAGAAAGGAAGTAACTATGAGGAAATTTACTACGTAACATAAACAAGTTGCACAGTATACTATAAGTCTGACTTTACATTATAATCAATTTGGTACTAGTTTATGAATTACATATAAAAAAGATTAAAGACTCGAACAATTTTTGATTATTAAATATAAATTTATTCTTCTGATTTTTCTGATTCTTTTTCAAAATTTAATAGACTGTCTAATATTTGACTGTCCGAAATGTCCTCTTGTTGAGTGAACATAACTTCCCACATTTTATCGTCCTCATAATGAAGTAACAATCCACAGATTCTACACATTGTAGAAGTTCTTCGTCTCGTGATTCGTCCATGAATTTCAAGTCAATGCGTTCAATGATTTCCCCATTGTTCATCTCTAGGGCAATTTCAAAGGAAACGTTCGGTTCTTCTTCCATGTTTGTGCTGAAATTTGCATAAAAAATAAATATATCAGTAGAGATAAGGAAAATAATTATGCATTTCCGTAAAAGTTTGTTGACGTCACTTCGGCACGCAACGTAAGCGCCCTCGGAAGCGCCTACGTTCGCACCGCGTTTGCGCCCCGGAAGCGCCTACGTTTGCGCCGCGTAAACGCACCCGGAATCGCTCCTGAGCGCGCAGCGTAAGCGCGTCAGGTCATGTGACCTTAAAATAACACTTTTCATTGGTTGCTAACAGTTTTTTTTACAAAGAACGAAATCCCCACCCATTTCCTTCACTTCTTCTTTCACTTTTGTGACTGACAGACCTGCCTTTTTGCTCCAGGATATTTCTTGGTTTTTCAATGGCTGCCAGACAATCCAGCAGTGAGGATGACTCCAATGAATTCATCAATGAACTGCCTCCTCAACGAAAAGTTAAGGAACATTTCATTTGGAAATATTTTATAATCCCACCTGGACTAAAAAAGGTTAATGCTCCAAAAGTACAGTGCAGGATCTGCAAAGAAGAGCTGTCTCGAGGTAACCCTTTGAAAAAGTACTCTTTCGGGAACTTTACAATGATCCGCCATGTGGAGAGGAAGCACCCCCAGAATTTTGCCCGGGAAAGTGTCAGGGCTCTGACACAAGAGGTTCCCAGAGATGGGGCCTCTACATCAACCGGAGGAGCAACTTCTTCTGGGAGGGAGCAATCGCAGGAGCAGGTGCCAAATATTCAACCTGCATTTAACCATGGGGTCGTCAGATGCAGATACTGCAATCAACTCCTCACCTATGGGGAGCAAAGTGTCCAGCTCATGGATCGAGCATTGGAGAACCATCGCTGCCCTTCCCACCCCTAATTTTTTTTTGGTTTTTTTGCTCCTGTTGAGCAGTTTCCATTCCCTGTTTTTGTTCCTGTTTTGAAAAAAGAAGAAAACCAAAAGTTCTTTTCAGAACTACCTCCAATTCTCATCAAAGAGCTATATTCTTAAAAAAATGAAAAAGAGTAAGTGAAATAGAGTGCATTGATAATTGAAAGGAGAATGAGTAAGAAAGAACAGAAAGGTATGAGAGGAGAAAGAAAGTAACTCCTTGCGACATGATTCATCATACATTAAATATGACACATCTGGAATGTCGTAAGGAGTGCGCACAGAAAAGTGACGCATCGCACCAGCGGTGTAAAAAAATGCACCTCGTTGCGCTATATTTAAAAAGTGACGCATCTAGGTAGATGCATCACTTTTTAAATATAGCGTAACAAGGCGCATTTGTTTACACCGCTGGTGCGTCACAAAAAGTGACGCACAAGCGACGCAAAACTGGCAGCGCAAGGCCTTCATAAATATGGTCCCGGATTTTCCCATGCTTCGCTCCCCGGTGCGCTTTCCGGTGCGCATGCCGGGCGCTCCCCCCGCGCAAATCAAAAAAAAAAAAATTTTAAAAGCCCCACGGGACCCTATTTTACGCCACGCGTCACGATGTTGTTTTCTAGCGCAACAGTTGTGCTAACGGAACGTTTGGCACCAAATTGAGCTAACGGGAAGCTACCCGGTGCGCGGACCGGTAGCGAAACAAAAAAAATATATACATAAAAAAATTATATTAAAAACATATAAAATATATTTTTCCATTAAAAGAAGAATACATTTTACAGCTTTTGATATTTGCTATTAAAAAAACATTGAAATTCCCTGAAAAAACTATAGGTTATAGACCATATATAGTTAGGGATTAGCATTTACAAAACCTTATTTTACTCGCACAAAACCATTGAAATTCGCATATATAGTTAGTTGCACTAACTATATATCGCACACCCGCAATCCACTGCTGATGATGTCACATATTACATCATTCATGACATGGTCAGTGACATCACTGATGACATCACTGATGACATCTCAAATGACATCACTGATGACATCACTGATGACATCTCAAATGACATCACTGATGACATCTCATTTGACATTACTGATCACATCACTGATGACATCATTCATGTGATTATGCGATGAACCTCTTCAGACTCTAATATAACCTTAGATATACTCAGTGTAAACAGACACTCACAGACTGTCACTCATCCATGGAGTTACTCACACACCTAGTCAGTCATGCAAAGAATCAATCACACCTCCATTTCCTCAACTATACAGTTATACACACCTTACTTATTCAAACATATACTAACACATATTTACTCTCTTATACAATCCCTGGTACAAGTTCACAATGATCCATACAGCCACTCACACATTCACTGACTCTTATGCACAGTTATTTATATATGCAACTCTCACATGTACTGTGTTTTACATATGTACTTACTTTGACATGTAGCACTGAGATATCCATTCACTCACCAATACGCTCATGCACACAGTCAACCACCCATACAGCTGTTTCCACATGCACTTTTGAACACATACATCTAGTGAATCAACTGCTCACACATCTATGCACAGAGTCACACACCTCCCAGCCAGCCACACACACACTCAGTCTTCCATACAAATACTTGGGCAACCAATCAATAACCCATATAGCCACTCATATAGCTACTGATCAACACATGCAGCAGCTTGCACAACAACAGACATATTGATGCACACTTTCAGACAGTTTAGTCACTAACTCATGCATTCAGTAACACACATTTATTCACTCACTCAGTCAGTCACGCACCTACTAAATCCTTCATCCAGACACTTATACATCCACTCATTCTTCAATATGTAAACATATTTAAACGTTACAGAAACACAGTCACTGGATGATGTCATCAGTGATGTCACTGACCATTTCATGAATAATGTAATATGTGACATAATCAGCAGTGGATTGCGGGTGCGCGATATATACTTAGTGCAACTAACTATATATGCGAATTTCAATGGTTTTGTGCGAGTAAAATAAGGTTTTGTAAATGCTAATCCCTAACGATATATGGTCTATAAATCTTATGGTTTTTTCAGTGAATATATATATATATATATATATATATATATATATATATATATATATATATATATATATATATATATATATATATATATACTACCTACTGGCGGTCGCCAGTAGGTATATATAGTTAGGATTTTTTCTCTATGGGACTTATGAAAGTTCTATGTCTAATAACTTTGGGGTTTGTGAATGGAATCGGCTGAAATTTTCAGGTAAATGGCACATTTTGTTTCTGAGCTGTCCCTAATAATTTGGGGGGGTTTTGTCAAGGGGGGGCCGAGAAAAAAGGGGGGTCCAAAAACGCGTTTTTCCCATTCATTTTTTCCATAGGGCGTTTGGCCTCACTTTTAGCTCGAACGGCTGAATGGATTTACTTGGCAAAATTGTAGGGACTGTTAGCCCGATGTGCCTTTGCTGGGTCTCAATATATGTGCTCCAGTGGATTTTGAGAAATTAACGTTTAAAAAAACAGATATATCTGTGAAAGTGTCCCGGATAGCGCTCCAGATCGCGTACTTTTCGCGTAACGGTGTTTTGCAAAGCGAAGCTGATTGGCTCTCCGGTGTCTGTCAACATTCTAAACAGTCCGGTGCGGCCGCCATCTTGTCTCTCGGTAGGATCGATAGACAAGAAGAGGAGAAAAACCAAGGGCAAATTTAATGAAAGGGGGCAATGTCGACCCTTCTTGACCCCCTAGGAATGATGTTGGGGTTATTAAAGAGTCCCGTGGGGCAAATAAAAAAAAATTGATTTTTTGCGGAAGAAGCGCTTTCCGGTTCACGAACCGGGTAGCAAATCGGGACGCGAAACGGGACGCGAAACGGAAATTCGCCATTTTGTGTTTCGTTTTAATTAAATTACAAGATGGAGGAAAAACAATGTGAGAAATGGGTATAAGGGGGTACGGGAGAGGTATCCTGACCCCCTATGTTTTCTGAGGGTGGCTGAGGATGCTCATATATGTTAATACTTGTCTTCCAGCGGCTGCGCGTGAGCGTTTTTTTTTTTTTTTGCTGCGTGACGTCTGTTAACGTTCGATTCGAAGGAAATCAGGAAGTGTTGACCGCCATTTTGACACTGCGAGTAAATATATTGTTAAAAATAATTGTTATAAATTAATCCGTATTGATACACTGTGCCTCATCAGCCATTCAGCTGTTTACCGCCCGCTCTTGCTGCTACAGCGTCTCGCTCACCAGGTAGTTGAGTTGCTCCCACTCTTGCGGTGCAGCGATAGGGGGCTGCCACAGGACTCTTAAAATGGCGGACGGCTCTTTGGATTTGGGCCTGGTCCACTAAAATGGCCCTGGGACACCTTGGAACTCGGACGCTTGTCTGCTAGGGCTTGGGCTCCATTCTCGAAAGCGTCCCCTCAGCTTTGAAGATTCTACAAAAGTCTTGGGGGCCCCCGACTCCCGCAGGCTTCCGGTGGGGAGCGGCTGCCATGATTGCTTGCGGAATGGCCACGACGGAGTTACGAGATGGTGGTGCTCTCATGCTGACGCCAGCTTCAGTCTGAAACATCTGGAAACACTGTAGACTATCAATTCGATGAGTTCCGGTGGAGCCCCAACGTGACCCGGTAGGGAAGAACTTGCCCTCCCCTTTTTTGAGTGATGGTTCTTGTTGCCTGTCCCCTCTGTTGTCATCTAACGGAACCTTTTTTGATTGCCGAGTGAGAAAAAAAAGGTGGGTCTTTCATTGTTTTGGAAAAAAATTTTTTTTAATCTAATGAAAAGTGTTATCTTTAGCTCATATGATCAAGCCTTCCATCATTAGGAAACCAAAAGTAAAATGAACCAATGAAAAGTTTTATAAACAAGTCACATGACCTGTTATGCGGCTTTGGGTTATAAAAAGCATAGAAAACCCGTTGGCCCATGAGGCGGCGTCAGTAGCGGACCGATGTGCGAATAGGCCAAAGGCAGCACAACGCGGGCGGCGTCAGTAGCGGACCGATGTGCGAATAGGCCGAAGGCAGCACAACGCGCCGAGATCCGGATGGCACCGAGGTGGTGTCCAGCAAGTTGCACTGGTGTGGCCATCCTACAATTCTGCGCCGAAAAACGGCGTGGGGTGCCCGGGGGGGAGGCGGCGTGAACGGCCTTCTTCCGCCTCCCCAGGTGGAGGCACCTCATGTGCAGTGCGACGCCCCTTAGCGTTTCACTCGCCGTCCTGCCGAGTTGCGCCCGCACTTGCTGCTACAGTAGGCCGAAGGCAGCACAACGCGCCGAGATCCGGATGGCACCAAGGTGCTGTCCAGCAAGTTGCTGCACTGGTGTGGCCATCCTACAATGCTGCGCCGAAAGACGGCGTGTCCAGCTGAGTTGCGGTCACTCTTGCGGTACAGTGACTCGAACGCGACGAGATCCGGATGGCACCGAGGTGATGTCCAGCAAGTTGCCGCACTGGTGTGGCCATCCTACAATGCTGCGCCGAAGGACGGCGTGTCCAGCTGAGTTTCTCCCACTCTTGCGGTACAGTGACTTGAACGCGCTGAGATCGGGATGGCACCGAGGTGGTGTCCAGCAAGTTTCACTGGTGTGGCCATCCTACAATGTTGCGCCGAAAGACGGCGTGTCCAGCTGAGTTTCTCCCACTCTTGCGGTACAGTGACTCGAACGCGGTGAGATCCGGATGGCACCGAGGTGGTGTCCAGCAAGTTTCACTGGCGTGGCCATCCTACAATGCTGCGCCGAAAGACGGCGTGGGGTGCCTGGGGGGAGGCGGCGTAAACGGACCTTTTCCGCCTCTCCAGGTGAAGGCATCTCATCTGCAGTTTGATTTGGTGGATAATGCCCGACCTGCCAGTACATCCACCATTGAAGTGGCAGTGTCAGAATCAGAGGCAAGGGAAACGGTTCAAAATCTTCTGAAGAACTTTGGACAAATGAAAATGACATGTTTAACTTGCGGCAAATTAATTTCATGTGGAGAGAGGAGTGTTAATCTAATCAATAGAGCTTATGAACATCATCATAGTCGCTGGTTGGTGGAGACATTTTGACTATATCCTGGACCTGCCCGGCCTCGCCCAAAATGGCGCCGGTATAAATGAGACTCGTAACTCCTTGTTGTGTACTGGTTGCCCAACCTTGATATCACGAGATACGTATGCAGTTTTGAAGCACATGGCGGGCGGGGACGAGTACTGATTGAACATTTGGACATCCCTATTGATATTAAGTTCTGATGTGTTATTGATTACTGTACTATTGAAAGTTCAATTTAACGTCACCCATGGTACTTGCCCGCAAATGTATATCTAGATAATTTAATTGTAACTGGCCCTATCGTACTTTAATTATAAAATGTACGTCCACCGATTCCGCAAATGTTAGACACCTTAGTTCTTGCAACCTAATGGGTTGCCCGTTACGTTGTTCTACAGTGTAAATGTCCCCTCATCATATACGATTCCATTTGCTCCGTGGCCGGCCCACGTGGTTATAGGCCCGTATTTGTATACTGACATTTTCACAATAAAGGTTTTTAAAACAAAACATGGTAGTAGTACTTACATTGGAAAAGTTTTGAATAATAGCCACTGTTTTTGAATCAGTAAAAGGCAAGTGAAATAAAGAAGTCCAATTACATGACGGTTAAAAGGTATATTACGCAGGAACGCAGTAAAGATAAATGGTCAAGGGGTGTTGTGTTTTCTACTCCTGCAACATAAGTGATCGATAGGAATCTGATATTCAGGCCTATCGGCGACTAAGATAGCAGGCCGAGCCTCTTTTGCTCAACGGCTCCCTCATGGGACAAAGAAACGCCCTTTTTCTCGAAATAGGAATATTTTATTTGCTGGACAGTTGTAAATTTCCCGGGAAAATACAGTAGCCTGGAACATTATAACATATATGTTTAAGAAAAAAAAATCTTCGAAAGCAATAAAAAGCGTTATTATGACCAAGCCTTTCATCATTAGAATAACAAAAGTAAAATGAACCAATGAAAAGTTTCATTAACAAGTAACATGACCTGTTATGCTTATGTTACGCGCTGCGTGCCGCTCTCTGGCTCGCTTCCGGGAAGCTGCGCCTTGCGCACCGGAGTACTTCCGGGTGCGCTAACGCGGCGCGTCATATGACGCATTACGCAACAACGCAGGTCCAGAATATAGTCAAAATGTCTCCACCAACCAGCGGTCAGAACACAACCCCTTTCAGTAGTCCAAAAAGTTCTGTTAAATGACAACAGAAGGGACAGGCTACAAGAACCTTCAGTCAAAGAGGGGAGGGCAAGTTCTTCTCTACCTGTTCACGTTGGGGCTCCACCGGAACTTATAGAATTTGGGCGGGGTGGGTGGCGGAGCCGAGCTGTCTTGTAGTCCTCATGGCGTCGAGCTCAGTTCATCTCACTAGTTTCGTATTTCTCATGAGGGGTTGTTCCTAATGTTTCTATTTTAGCGAGGTCAAAAAGAGATCCCATTGGTGGCCTTCTGATTTTGCTCGATTCCTTTTGTTTTTTAAAATGATTTTTCACTATCTGCAAAGACTAAACAGAGTATTGCGACTCTGTGCTTGTTTGTTATTAGAGAATGAAGCAAAAAGATCCAATTCTAAAACAGTAAATGCTTGGATAACAATCAATCAAATGGAGAGAAAAGCAGGCACGACGGGTAATAACAACGGGGGCAAAGGCTTACGTTACCTACCCTTCACTATCTGAAAAGTGAGAATACTCCTAAAAGAAAAGAGGAGGGGGGGGCAGCGTTCAAAGCACATCAGCGTGCATAGACACGAAAATGTTTTTGTCTACCACGTACTTGACATTTTAAAGCTTTTCATATTTGCTATTAAAAAACCATTGAAATTCACTGAAAACACCATAGGTTATAGACCATATATAGTTAGGGATTAGCATTTACAAAACCTTAATTTACTCGCACAAAACCATAGAAATCGCATATATAGTTAGTTGCAATAACTATATATCGCGCACCCGCAATCCACTGCTGATGATGTCACATATTACATCATTCATGACATGGTCAGTGACATCACTGATGACATCACTGATGACAACTCAAATGACATCACTGATGACATCTCAAATGACATCACTGATGACATCACTGATGACATGTCAAATGACATCACTGATGACATCTTAAATGACATTACTGACGACATCACTGATGACATCATTCATGTGATAATACGATGAAGCTCTTCAGACTCTAATATAACCTTAGATCCACTCAGTGTAAACAGACACTCACAGACTGTCACTCATCCATGGAGTTACTCACACACCTAGTCAGTCATGCAAAGAATCAATCACACCTCCATTTCCTCAACTATACAGTTATACACACCTTACTTATTCAAACATATACTAACACATATTTACTCTCTTATACAATCCCTGATACAAGTTCACAATGATCCACACAGCCACTCACACATTCATTGGCTCTTATGCACAGTAATTTATATATGTCAACTCTCACATGTACTGTGTTTTACATATGTACTTACTTTGACATGGTAGCACTGAGATCTCCATTCACTCACCAATACACTCATGCACACAGTTAACCGCCCATACAGCTGTTTCCACATGCACTTTTGAACCCATACATCTAGTGAATCAACTGCTCAAACATCTATGCACAGAGTTATACACCTCCCAGCCACCCACACACACACTCAGTCTCCCATACAAATACTTGGGCAACAAATCAATAACCCATATAGTTACTCATATAGCTACTGATCAACACATGCAGCAGTTTACAGAACAACAGACATAATGATGCACAAATTAAGACAGCTTAGTCACCAACTCATGCTCTCAGTGAGACACATTTAATCACTCACTCATACAGTCAGTCATGCACCTACTAAATCCTCCATCCAGACACTTATACATCCACTCATTCTTCAATATGTAAGACAAATTTTAACTTTACAGAAACATACAGTCACTGGATGTTGTCATCAGTGATGTCATCAGTGATGTCACTGACCATGTCATGAAGGATGTAATATGTGACATCATCAGCAGTGGATTGCGGGTGCGCGATATATAGTTATTGCAACTAACTATATATGCGAATTTCTATGGTTTTGTGCGAGTAAATTAAGGTTTTGTAAATGCTAATCCCTAACTATATATGGTCTATAACCTATGGTTTTTTCAGGGAATATATATATATATATATATATATAGATAAGTACCAATCCCAATTTTTGCAAGAAAAACGGGCCGACACATGCTCGGAGCTTGACAGCAGGCTTTTATTCAAAATTTAAGCGCAAACATGATGCTCGGTGGAAACGCTTGGCAGACGCATTTCAGCCTGTCGGCATTCTTCAGTGCCCAGTTCCATCGCGTACAAGTTGTCACTGCTCAGTGCTGGTTAAATAACATGGATGGTCCACACTGATTGGTCTGTTGATGTTAACCCATCCTCCTCAGTTTTGTTGGGCGCTACTCCACGCCGGGATTTCTCGCATACCACAGAGAATGGATCGTACAGTGAGGATCCAGTCAACTAACCCAGTGGCTTCCCAGTCATACCGGCAGAGGTATGCAGTGATATCCCGCATCACAGAGATCCCGAACCAAGTCACTCCTGTCAAAGACTCCTTACGCAGCACACGACTGCGTCCTCCCTCCCTGTGCGGCTTCTCGACTCAGGTGAGTGTCCTATATATGTATATATTCACTGAAAAAACCATAGATTTCAGGCCTTATATAGTTAGGAATTAGCATTTAAAAAACCATTGAAATTCACTCAAAAAACTATAAGTTTTAAGGGTGTTATAGTTAGCTTGACATTTCACTCATACAAAACCATTGAAATTGCTCCTATATAGTTAGTTGTACTAACTATATTTCGCGCACCCGCAATCCACTGCTGATGATGTCACATATTACATCATTCATGACATGGTCAGTGACATCACTGATGACATCTCAAATGACATCAATGATGACATCACTGATGACATCATACAGTGAATGTGGTTTGCTTCGCTATTTAAATATGCATTATATATATAGCAATTTGCATTGAAGTATGAGTGGATATATAAAAATAAATATTTGGATGGAGGGCTTTAACAATGTATAGTGTCTCACTAAATATAGTGGATAGTGACTAAACTGTGTGAATATCTGTATCACTTTGTCAGTTGTTGTGTAAACTGGTTCTCCAGTTTGTTACTAGCTATTTGAAAGTCTATATTAGTTATTGATTAGTTAATTGAGTATTTGTATGGGAGAGTGAATGTGTGTGTGGTTCGGTGGAGGGTGTGTGACTGCCCAAAGATATGTGAATAGTTGATTCAGTAGATATATGAAGTTAAAACTACATGTTCTAACAGTTGTTTGGGTGAGTGAATATCTTTATGGGTGTGGTGATGAGCAAATATATTTCTCAATGGTACATGTCCAACAAACTAGAAAAATAAAAGGCAGTGTATGTGTCAGTTGTTTTATATAAATAATAAAACATACAACTCAATGATTGTGTGAGTGACTGTATGGATAACTGTATACTTGTAATAATGATTTTATAATATACTATATATGACTTACTATCTAAATGAATAGATAAAGTGGTGTTTGTGTAAGTGTGTAGCTAAGTAAGTATGTAAGTATGATCCATTGTTTGCATAAGTGAGTAGGATAACTTCATATGTGAATAGGTTGTGTGCTGGTGTGTAATGTCGATATAGGTGTAGAAGTATTTTTGATAGTGTTCTATTGTTCATTGACAGCATGTATGAGTGAATCTACAGGTAAGTGATTGCATGTGTGTATACCTCTAGGAATCAATGAGTGGGTTTTTAGATACTTGTATTGCTGTGTCAATTGATTCAAATATGATACTCTGTATTTTACAAAGAGTGATGAAAGATTTTACTAGTGTATGAAAAGGTGTATGTGATTGTCACGTGGATGATGTCATCAGTGATGTCATCATTGATGTCATTTGAGATGTCATCAGTGATGTCACTGACCATGTCATGAATGATGTAATATGTGACATCATCTGTCCAGAATTGCTCCACAGAATACGATCGATGCTTACAATGTTCCACCTCCAAACGTCACAACGCCTCTTGTAGAAAAACACAGAGGGGTTGAGCCATTAGGTGAGGGATAAATAGAACCAGGAAGGGAAAGGGAAGGGCCAGCTGGGAAGGGATTACCTGTAACGACAAAAACAAACCACTTAGATACACGTTCATAAACACATGGCTACACTCATTATATCTCGCTAAATGAACTCAGTATACCTTGAGATAAACTGTCCACTGCTTTTGTGATCATACGTCTCCTCTATTGCCTTCTGGCACCTGACTGGCCTATTGAACGGAAAAGGTACGTCAGGTACAACACACTTCCCAAAACACATAAATCACCTAACAACTCCATCCATGTAAGTGGCATACCAGGACAACAGGCGAGAGACGGTATAACTGGATACCGAATAAGAAGCAGCACTCTACTGTAGAAGATAAAGTAAAATAGATTGTCAAGGATAAAGCAAATAATGATTCCTCTTCTGTTTGAAACGGTGGTGTGTGGGAAGCAAGAACCACAACACTCCGCTCTGCACTAGAACACAAAAGAACTGATATTCAAAGGACCCTTTCCCACAGGGTTAGAATAGTTCAGAACAACAGATTCAATGGATTATCACATCAAAGTTATTCCTCAGAGTTCTGCTGTGCATGCACCCTCTGAGCTCGATACGGTGACGTGTAGTTTCGACCACCACCGTGCCCCGCACATCAAAATACCCCACAAGTCTTCCCTCAGCTGGACAAATGTGCGCTAAGGTATTTTCCTTTTTACAAGTTCTTCTCCGTAGTTAGCTTCCCTCGGGGGAGGCTTTAGAACGGTAACCCGTGGCGAGATACCACCGCGCTCCGCTCTATTACTTGACGGAAAGAACGCGCAGCGGAGCAAGACGCTACCGCCAGCGAACAAGGATCCCAAAAGGACAGATCCTATCTGGATCTGTTTCACGCTGGTACGAACACCGGCTTCCTTTCCTCCAGGCTCTTCTCTGATCAGCCGCGACATGCAGCGGCTTCCGACCTCTACAGACGACAATACGAATTACACGCAACAGGAAGCGTGTGAAGGCAGCATAAGTACTTCCCCTACTGGGGATTCCTGGAGTTGTAGTCCCACTCCGAATATAGTTTCACTTGTTATGTTTCTATGCACGCTCCCTTGTTATCGTGCACAGACAATGCAGGCGCAAGTACCTGAGACCCTGACATTATGTCCTCCCTCCTAGCGCCTCCTAGGGCCAGGTCGCTGTGGGAACCTACGATGGAAGGAACGGATGACTTCAGGGGAGCGAAGATTCTGCACAGGCTCCCAGGAGTCATCCTCCGAAGAATATCCTTTCCAGGAAACCAGATACCACAGAACCCCCCTCCTGTATTTGGAATCTTTGGTACTCCGCACCACGTATACAAAACTACCATCACAAAACACAGGTGGAGGGGCACGCCTTCTGGCACCAAGAGCAGGTTTTAACAGATTACAATGGAACACAGGATGTATCCTCAGGGTTCCTGGCAGCTTCAGCTTGTAGCCCACAGGATTGATTTGTTTCAAGATAACGTAGGAACCAATGTATCTGGGGTGAAAGATGCTGCGCAATTTTAACCGGATGCTCCTAGTGGACAGCAACACCTTATCTCCAGCCTCGTAGGAAGGACCTGCCCTCCGGTGCTTGTCCTCGTTCTTTTTATACTCGATCTTAGACTTCTGTGAATGAGCCCTGATCTTTTTGTGTACAGCCTGTATGTTCCGTATCTGTCCCAATACTGCAGGTTACTCAGCTACCCCCTCTGGGATGCTGATAGGAAGTATTCGGGCGTCAAAACCATACGTGGCGCAGAAAGGTGATACCCCCAGCGAACTTTGCCAGGCGTTGTTGTACGCCACCTCGGCCATCCACAACAGGGAGACCCACGAGTCCTGGGCTTCGGCAGCATAGCATCTCAGGTATTTCTTCAGGGTTTGATTGAGCCTTTCCGTCTGCCCATCAGTCTGGGGGTGGAAACTAGTGGAAAGAGAAGACTGGATCTGCATGGCCTGGCACCAGGCCTTCCAGAACCTGGCGATGAATTGCGTGCCCCTATGTGAGATTATGACTTCGGGCACCCCGTGCAAACGGATGATGTTGCTCAACAACAGCTGTGCTGTCTGACTGGCGGTGGGGAGGTTCGTGCACGAAATGAAGTGTCCCATTTTAGTGAGATAGTCTATCACCATCAGGATTGCTGTTTTACCTTGATCCGGAGGAAGACCTGTGATGAAATCAAGGCTGATAGTTTGCCAAGGCCTTTTAGGTGTGGGCAGAGGCATCAGCAGCCCTTTCTTTTTTCCTGTCTCGTTCTTTGCACGGGCGCACTCCTCGCATGCTCCAACTCATGTGCTTACATCATCCTTGACGGTCTCCCACCAGAAATGTCGTTGTAGCAACTGTGTTGTTTTGTTCACCCCCGAGTGACCTGCCAGCAAAGTGTTATGACACCACTCGAAAGCCTTTTTCCTCTGGTCAGTATTGGGTAGGTACAATTTGCTTTTCTGCATAGGTAGTCCTTGTTTTAAAATGCGGCCGCTTCCTAGTGTAGCCCACATCACCCATGCATCCAGGGACTTTGCTCGGCGGACCAAATCCAAAAAGGTGTTGGCCTGAACAACACAAATCACCTTCCCTGGATCTATAATCGACTCCAGGTCCTTAACACCCGGGAGGATGCCAGCTTGATCCTGCCTAGATAGGGTATCAGCTTTTCTGTTCTCTACCCCTGGTCTGTAGGTAATGATGAAATCGTATTCCGAAAAGAATAACATCCACCTCATCTGTCTTTGTGTGAAGTTCCAGGCAGTTTTCATATATTGAAGGTTCCTATGATCAGAGAACACAGTGACCAGGAATGCAGCCCCCCAGAGATGTTGACGCCATTCCTGAAAGGCTTTCTTTATTGCTAGCAGCTCTTTCTCTGCTATAGTATAATTGGTTTCTGCCATACTCAATTTCTTGGACATGTAGGCTACTGGATGCAGCTGCCCTGTGGTTTGGTTCCTCTGTGATAGGATGGACCCTATCGCTACATCTGACGCATCCGCCTCCACTATGAATGGATGTTCAGGTTTAGGATGGGCCAAGATCGGGGCAGTGGTAAAAGCCCGCTTCAGGTACACAAAGGCTCTTTTGGCTTCGTTAGACCAAAGAAAAGACACACCTTTTCTTAGTAATTTAGACAGGGGAGACGCTACCTGGGAGAACTGAGCAATGAACCTGCGATAATAGTTCGCAAATCCCAGGAAGCTCTGGACGTCTTTGACGCTGGACGGAACTGGCCAATCCTGGACTGCCTGAACCTTTCTCTCTGACATCTGCAGTCCAGAGGGGATCAATATAACTCTCAGGAATTCCACCTCAGTCACACTGAATTTGCATTTGCTCAGCTTACAAAACAGTTTGTTCTCACTCAACCTCTGTAGTACCTGAGACACATGGTGCCTGTGTATCTCTGCCCTGTCTGAGTAAATGAGTATGTCATCTATGTAGACGACCGCACATACATCCACAAACTCCTTCAAGACATCGTTAAGGAAATACTGGAATGCCGCTGGGGTGTTACATAACCCAAACGGCATAACTGTATATTCATATAATCCATAACGAGTCTTGAAGGCAGTCTTCCACTCGTCCCCCTCTCTAACACGCACCAAATGGTACGTGCCCCTCAGGTCCAGACGGGTATAGATTTGGGCATCCCTTACTTGATCCAGTAGGACCGAAATGAGGGGTAACGGGTATTTATTCCGTTTTTGTTTAGCACTCTGTAGTCTACACAGGCTCTCAAGTCTCCATTGGCTTTTTTAATGAAAAACAGAGGAGAGGCTGCGGGGGATCTGGAGGGTCTGATAAACCTGATAGCAACATAATGATCTAGGTATTCTTTTAAATGCGCTGTCTCAGGTGCAGAGAGTGCATACACACGACAGGAAGGTAAGCCCCCTCCACCAGATCTATGCGACAATCATAGATCCGATGTGGGGGCAGTTGTTCTGCTTGAGTTTCACTAAAAACATCCAGGAAACGCCTATATTCAGAGGGAAGAATCACATTTTTTTCCGCTGCAGTAGCCACCACTACTGGGAGAAGTAAGGCGGCGGCCTGTGATGACTTATCAGTGTTCAGATGCCCTTTGCATTCCTCTGACAAGAACCGGACCTCTTTAGTTTTCCAATTGATCATCGGGTTGTGGTAGCTTAGCCAAGGCATACCCAGAATGGCCTCGTATTGCGGTGCCTCTATTATATTGAGTGTAAGTTCCTCACTATGCAATCCCTTTTTTCCCTTGAAGGACAACACTACCACATCTGTCTGTTCCGTTATGAGTCCGGATATCAAAGGTTTCCCATCTACAGCAAGTACCTCCTCCGGGGTTTCTCTAGTTACTCTGTCTAAAGCCAGTGTGGATACTAAACTGCTATCGATGAAGTTTCCTGTGGCCCCTGAATCAATCATGACTTTGACTTGATGTATCTGCAGTTAGCTCTCTAGAATCATGGGGAGAACGATATGTGTCTCCGAATCCTGCAGTGCCAGAACAGTCAGAGAAGGCATCTTTAATGGCTGAGATGCCTTGGATGGTTCCAGGGATTTCTCAGCCTGTGTTTCGGATGCACTCACAACCGAAACGGCTATTCTTTTACTCCTGTTCCATGCCCCCGAGGTTTTTGGTTTGGTAGGGCACTCTTTTACATAACGCCCTTTTTCCCGCAGTATAAGCACAACCCCAATGCTCTACGGTTCTCCTTTTCTTCTTTAGACAAAGGTGCTCATACTGCTCCTATCTCCATGGGTTCTGAGCTAGCTTCAGAAGAAGAAAACGCCTTTCGAGGATTAGCCTCAGACCCAAAAGACACCCTGTCCCACCTTCTTCTTTCTCCATCTCTCTCGCTTAACCTACCATCCAACCGCAGGGTTAGATTAATCATATCAGTGCATGTAACAGGTTGAGGGTCTATCTGAGCAATGACATCTTTTAACCCATCTCTCAATCCTTGGTAAAAAAGCGACATCCTCTTCTCCTCTGGCCAAGACGTCTCTGCCACTAACCTGTTAAAATCTGTCAAATATGACAACAGATCCCTCCTACCCTGTCTAAGAGTGAGCAGTTCTCTGTCCGCACTGAACGTAGTAGCGCGTCTGTCGAACACTCTATCGAACTCCGCACGGAACGCAGCCCAATCAGACAATATAACATCATTATTCCGTACCAGGGGCACCGCCCAATTGGCTGCGCCCCCGATCAAGTAAGATATGGCAAAAGCAACCCTGGAGTGATGGTTTGGAAACGAGGCCGGTTTGCAAGAGAAATGCAACATGACCTGAGTCAAAAAGACCTGAGTTTTATTTGGATCTCCTGAGTACCTCTCAGGACTAGCCAAAGGAATGGGTGGTAGGACAGTAACCTGCACCTGCGAAGTGGACGCATCGAAGGGATTTTTACTTAACCTATCCACCTTGTCTCTCAAATTAGCGGCCTCAGTTTTAGAGGCAGCCAATTCCTGCTAGACCAACAACAAGGCCTGTAAAACATCATCAAGCGAAGCCATTGCAAACACGATCGGATCGGGTGAAGCAGTATTTCGTGGGCGTGTAATTCTGTCCAGAATTGCTACACAGAATACGATCGATGCTTACAATGTTCCACCTCCAAATGTCACAACGCCTCTTGTAGAAAAACACAGAGGGGTTGAGCCATTAGGTGAGGGATAAATAGAACCAGGAAGGGAAAGGGAAGGGCCAGCTGGGAAGGGATTACCTGTAATGACAAAAACAAACCACTTAGATACACGTTCATAAACACATGGCTACACTCATTATATCTCGCTAAATGAACTCAGTATACCTTGAGATAAACTGTCCACTGCTTTTGTGATTATACGTCTCCTCTATCGCCTTCTGGCACCTGACTGGCCTATTGAACACAAAAGATACGTCAGGTACAACACACTTCCCAAAACACATAAATCACCTAACAACTCCATCCATGTAAGTGGCATACCAGGACAACAGGCGAGAGATGGTATAACTGGATACCGAATAAGAAGCAGCACTCTACTGTAGAAGATAAAGTAAAATAGATTCTCAAGGATAAAGCAAATAATGATTCCTCTTCTGTCAGAAACGGTGGTGTGTGGGAAGCAAGAACCACAACACTCTGCTCTGCTCTAGAACACAAAAGAACTGATATTCAAAGGACCCTTTCCCGCAGGGTTAGAATAGTTCATAACAACAGAGTCAATGGATTATCGCATCAAAGTTATTCCTCAGAGTTCTGCTGTGCATGCACCCTCTGAGCTCGATACGGTGACGCGTAGTTTCGACCACCACCGCACCCCGCACATCAAAATACCCCACAAGTCTTCCCTCAGCGGGACAAATGTGCGCTAAGGTATTTTCCTTTTTACAAGTTCTCCTCCGTAGTTAGCTTCCCTCGGGGGAGGCTTTAGAACGGTAACAAGTGGTGAGATACCACCGCGCTCCGCTCTATTACTTGACGGAAAGAACGCGTGGCGGAGCAAGACGCTACCGCCCGCGAACAAGGAGTTCAAAAGGACAGACCCTACCTGGATCTGTTTCACGCTGGTACGAACACCGGCTTCCTTTCCTCCAGGCTCTTCTCTGATCAGCCGCGGCATGCAGCGGCTTCCGACCTCTACAGACGACAATACGAATTACACGCAACAGGAAGCGTGTGAAGGCAGCATAAGTACTTCCCCTACCGGGGATTCTGGGAGTTGTAGTCCCACTCCGAATATAGTTTCACTTGTTATGTTTCTATGCACGCTCCCTTGTTATCGTGCACAGACAATGCAGGCGCAAGGACCTGACACCCTGACATCATCAGCAGTGGATTGCGGGTGCGCAAAATATAATTAGTACAACTAACTATATAAGAGCAAATTCAATGGTTTTGTATGAGTGAAATGTCCAGCTAACTATAACACCCCTAAAACGTATAGTTTTTTGAGTGAATTTCAATGTTTTTTTAAAAGCTAATTCCTAACTATATAGGGCCTGAAACCTATGTTTTTTTCAGTGAATTTGTAAGGTTTTTTAAATGCAAATTCCTAACTATATAAGGCCTGAAACCTATGGTTTTTTCAGTGAATTTGCAAGGTTTTTTATATGCTAATTCCTAACTATATAAGGCCTGAAACCTATGGTTTTTTAAATGAATTTGCAAGGTTTTTTAAATGACAATTTTTAATTGTATTAATTTTTTTTTTTATACTGATTTACTACATTTTTGTAGGCAGCTGTTCAGAGGGCACGCCCCCTTTTTACAACACTCTGCAGCGCAACCCCTGGCGCGTTTGCAGAGGAGGAACTAATTCCCCTTGCATACTGGGGGTCTCTGGGGGGCAACTAGGCTACCAGGAGCCTCCAGTATAAGCCAGGGGGCTGCATTGCAGAGAGGTGGAATGAGGCCACACCCTTTTTTACACCTCTCTGCAATGCAGCCCCTGGGCGTGTTTTCAGAGGGGGAACTATTTCCCCTTGCATACTGGGGGTCCCTGGGGGCCAACTAGCCCACCTGGAACCTGCAGTATGCGCCAGGTGGCTGCATTGCAGAGAGGTGTAATGAGGCCACACCCTTTTTTTACACCTCTCTGAAGCGCAACCCCTGTCATGTTTGTAGAGTGGGAACTAATTCCCCTTGCATACTGGGGGTCCCTGGGGCCAACTAGCTCATCAGGAGCCTCCAGTATGCGCCAAGGGGCTGCATTGATTTGCCCCGGGGGTGGCAGTCCCCGGGGAAGTGTGGGGGGGATTGTGGACCACCACACTTCTTTATCATTATGCCCCCGTGAATTGGTCGCCCGGGGGTAATTTTTTAAAAAACAGACCAGGTTTAAAAAAAAAATTAGTCCTTTTTTGTCCTCGTGGGACCACCTGGGCAGGCCTAGGGTGTCAGGGTGTATCTACCTGCCCCCTTTTTGTGTTCTTCATGTTTATTTTTTTGCTTTCTTTTGCCTTTGTCTATCTAGCACAAGATGGATGTCAACACTTCCTGGTTAGAAGTGTTGACAGCGAATGAGCATGCAGCTTTCTCGGGAAGGCATGCTGATTGGCTGCCACTGTCTGTCAACACTCCAAACCAGAAAGTGTTGGCAGCCATCTTGTGCCTCGGTAGAACCAAGGCACAAGAAAGCAGTGAAACAAAGGTGCAACCACGCAAAGGGAAGCACCCTGACCCCTTAGGCCTGCTGAGGGGGTCCCACAAAAACCCCCCTGGCCCAAAAAAAAGTATTTTTTTTTTTAAATAGCGGGGTACGCGCACCGGACGCGTACCGTACAGAGTACATTCTCTACTACTCACTCTCTACTACTCTCTACTACTCACTCTACTACTTACTCTCTACCACTCTCTACTACTCACTCTCTACTACTCACTCTCTACTACTCTCTACTACTCACTCTACTATTCACTATACTACTCTCTACTACTCACTCTCTGCTACTCTCTCTACTGCTTTCTACTACTCTCTACTACTCACTCTCTACTCTCTATTACTCACTCTCTACTCTCTACCTCTCTACCTCTCTCTACATCTCTCTCAACTAGTGTCTACCTCTCTACCGCTACCTCTCTACCTCTACCTCTCTACCTCTACACCTTTACCTCTCTACCTCTCTCTACACTCACCCATATACACATATATATATATATATATATGCATATATATGCATATGCATTTATATATATGTATCTGTGTATATATTACCTACTGGCGATAGCCAGTAGGTATATATAGTTAGGATTTTTTCTCTATGGAACTTTTGAAAATTCTATGCCTAATAACTTTGGCGTTTGTGGACGGAATTGGCTGAAATTTTCAGGAAAATGGCACATTTTTTTTCTGAACAATAATAACAACGAGAGAGAGAGGGAAAGGACACTCTCGGTCCCCCACGTAGTAGTAATAAACAACAAAAGAGTGCCCACTGAAGGGTACAGGTGTCCAGCACAGAGACAAGGAAAGTTAGAATCTACCTTCGTAGGAATTTCCCAGGGATTCTTTTTAAGCCCTCACTCACCACCCTGGGTGGTGACATGCTTCATCATTGGGCCCACCGGGAGAAACCGAATGTCTCCCCGGTGTGCTGCAACGCCAGGTTACTGCGGAGCGGGGTTTATTTGTGACAGAATGTGAAAAGGTGGAGAATATTAAAAAATACCGGCAGCACGTACCACACAAAAACTTTATTCCGCGGTTGGCTGGGTATTAGTTAAAAGGTATGTGATGGGAAATCTACCAACTATTGTGCTGGGTGTTTTCCCCTCAAGGTTTACAATGGGGTCAACATGTTTCTGCCCTTTAAGTGTACATGTGTTACTGGGCATTCGTCAGGACCATGTAAATGTGTACCTCGGCGGTATAGGCACGCTAAGGCCTACCCTGACCAGAGGACGTGAAAGTTAAAAGACTGACTATGTGTCAAAAAAGGGGTGCAAAAAGAACAAACCAAAAAAGAGGGTTCGAGGAGAGCGCTAGGTGCCAAGCGGGTGTTTGGCGTTGCGGGCGGTGTGCCATTGTCGCCACCACCCCCCTCCCGAGACCCATGAGGTGTGGATCTTTTAACACACAAACCACAGGTTCGCACACTTTAGCTCGAACCCTCTTTTTTGGTGTGTTCTTTTTGCACCCCTTTTTTGACACATAGTCAGTCTTTTAACTTTCACGTCCTCTGGTCAGGGTAGGCCTTAGCGTGCCTATACCGCCAAGGTACACATTTACATGGTCCTGACGAATGCCCAGTAACACATGTACACTTAAAGGGCAGAAACATGTTGACCCCATTGTAAACCTTGAGGGGAAAACACCCAACACAATAGTTGGTAGATTTCCCATCACATACCTTTTAACTAATACCCAGCCAACCGCGGAATAAAGTTTTTGTGTGGTACGTGCTGCCGGTATTTTTTAATATTCTCCACCTTTTCACATTCTGTCACAAATAAACCCCGCTCCGCAGTAACCTGGCGTTGCAGCACACCGGGGAGACATTCGGTTTCTCCCGGTGGGCCCAATGATGAAGCATGTCACCACCCAGGGTGGTGAGTGAGGGCTTAAAAAGAATCCCTGGGAAATTCCTACGAAGGTAGATTCTAACTTTCCTTGTCTCTGTGCTGGACACCTGTACCCTTCAGTGGGCACTCTTTTGTTGTTTATTACATTTTTTTTCTGAGCAGCTCCTGGAAATTTGGGGGGGGGTTTGTCAAGGGGGGGCCGAGAAAAAAGGGGGGTCTCAAAACACATTTTTCCCATGTTAATTTCCATAGGGCGGTTGGCCTCACTTTTAGCCCGAACGGCTGAATGGATTTCCACGAAACTTGGCAAAATTGTAGGGACTGTTAGCCCGATGTGCCTTTGCTAGGTCTCAATATATGTGCTTCAGTGAATTTTGAGAAATTAACGTTTAAAACAAGATATATATCTGTAACAGCGCTCCGGGCAGCGCTCCGGTTCGCGAACTTTTCGCGTATCGGAACTTTGCGAAGCAAAGCTGATTGGCTCTCCGGTGTCTGTCAACATTCTAAACAGTCCGGAGCGGCCGCCATCTTGTCTCTCGGTAGGATCGAGAGACAAGAGGAGGCCAAAACAAAGGGGGAAATGAAGGAAAGGGGGCAAGGTAGACCCCTTCTGACCCCCTAGGATTGATGAGGGGGATATTATAGAGCCACGCCAGGCCCAAAAAAAAAAAAAAATCCGATTTTTTCGCCGTAGAGACGCGTCTTGATACGCGAACCGGGCAGCTAACCGGGAAGCTAACCGGCAGTGTAACGGGAGTCTGAGGAGTAGCTGATTGGCTGTCAACATTGTAAACAGTCCGGAGCGGCCGCCATCTTGTCTCTCGGTAGGATCGAGAGACAAGAGGAGGCCAAAACAAAGGGGGAAATGAAGGAAAGAGGGCATGGTAGACCCCTTCTGACCCCATAGGATTGATGAGGGGGATATTATAAAGCCAGGCGGGGCCAAAAAAAAAAAAAATCCGATTTTTTCGCCGTAGAGACGCGTCTTGGTACGCGAACCGGGCAGCTAACCGGGAAGCTAACCGGCAGTGTAACGGGAGTCTGAGGAGAAGCTGATTGGCTGTTATCATTGTAAACAGTCTGGAGCGGCCGCCATCTTGTCTCTCTGTGGGATCGAGAGACAAGAGGTGGAAAAAAAAAAGGTGTAAATGAATGAAAGGGGTAAAGCAGACCCCTCCTGAACCCCTAGGATTGATGAGGGGGCTATTAAAGTTCCCTGGGGGGTGAAAAAAAAAATTGCGATTTTTCGCGGTAAAGGTGCTTCCTGGTTCGTTAACCGGGCAGCTAACCGGCAGCGTAACGGGAGTCCGACATATTGTGTTTTTTGAACGTTTGTGATATGTGCACGTGCGGATTTTGTCTAATTAAGGTTAAAAAAATATATATATATCTTTAAGCGTGTTCTGGCGCGCTTACGTTTTGGGTTTGGTTTGCACTGCAGAGACGATACGTCACGGTTATGCGATGCATCATGAGGCGTCTCACGGGCTACGTGATACGTCACTTAATAAAGAATATATTTTACAGCTATAGATATTAGATTTTAAAAAACCAATGAAATTCACAGAAAAAACCATAGGTTATAGACCATATATAGTTAGGAATTTGCATTTACAAAACCTTGAAAATTCACTGAAAAAAACCATAGGTTATAGGCCATATATAGTTAGGGATTAGCATTTAAAAACCTTATTTTATTTGCACAAAACCATTGAAATTCCATATATAGTTAGTTGCACTAACTATATATCGCGGACCCGCAATACAATGCTAATGATGTCACATATTACATCATTCATAACATGGTCAGTGACATCACTGATGACATCACTGATGACATCTCAAATGACATCACTGATGACATCACTGATGACATCTCAAATGACATCACTGATGACATCACTGACATCTCCTTTGACATTACTGATTACATCACTGATGATATCATTTATGTGATAATACATCTTCAGACTCTAATATAACCTTAAATACACTCAGAGTAAACAGGCACTCACAGACTGTCACACATCCATGGAGTTACTCACACACCTAGTCAGTCATGCAAAGAATCAATCACACCTCCATTTCCTCAACTATACAGTTATACACACCTTACTTATTCAAACATATACTAACACATATTTACTCTCTTATACAATCCTTGATACAAGTTCACAATGATGCATACAGCCACTCTCACATTCACTGGCTCTTATGTTCAGTTATTTATATATGTCAACTCTCACATGGAGTGTGTTTTACATATGTACTTACTTTGACATGTAGAACTGAGATATCCATTCACTCACCAATATACTCATGCACACAGTCAACTGTCCATACAGCTGTTTCTACATGCACTTTTGAACCCATACACCTAGGGAATCAACTGCTCACACATCTATGCACAGAGTTATACACCTCCCAGCCACCCACACACATACTCAGTCTCCCATACAAATACTTGGGCAACTATTCAATAACCCATATAGTTACTGATATAGATACTGATATAAACATGCAGCAGTTTACAGAACAACATAAATACTGATTGCCAAATTAAGACACTTAACCCATGCACTCAGTGAGACACATTTAATCATTCTCTCATACAGTCAGTCATGCACCTACTAAATCCTTCATCCAGACACTTATACATCCACTCATTCTTCAATATGTAAGACATATTTTAACTTTACAGAAACATACAGTCACTGTGTGTTGTCATCAGTGAGGTCATCAGTGATGTCATTTGAGATGTCATCAGTGATGTCATCAGTGATGTCACTGACCATGTCATGAATGATGTAATATGTGACATCATTAGCAGTGGATTGCGGGTCCGCGATATTTAGTTAGTGCAACTAACTATATATGGAATTTCAATGGTTTTGTGCAAATAAAATAAGGTTTTTTAAATGCTAATCCCTAACTATATATGGTCTATAACCTATGGTTTTTTTCAGTGAATTTTCAAGGTTTTGTAAATGCAAACTCCTAACTATATATGGTCTATAACCTATGGTTTTTTCTGTGAATATATATACATACATATAAAAAACATATATAATCTGCATATCTATATAAATACAAATATAAATGCATGCATACATATACATATATGCATACATATGCATGTTATTTACATGAAAGTTTTAAAAACACTAATAAAAGCAAAGCTAAAAAGCCACCTCATTACAAACAGAATGGCTTTAACTTAAACGAGATCTATTGCATTTTCAATGCTTGTTTACTTTGGTTCCATCAAAAAGGCATTCAGATGTGTCACACATTTGCCATAAATTCTGAATGTTAGCCCTCTAGTTGCTCATTAGATCACTGTATTAAAGCTACTGATCACCAGGGAAGTCTGCTGCTGGTATTCAAAGTGCCTGTTTCAGTCTGCATGTCAGAATTTTTTTAATGAAATAGAAGAGGATTTGAGAAGTCACTCAAAAGGTGCCCTAATTTTTCTTTCTGAAGCACTAATCATACTTTCTATGGCAAAATGAACCCCCTCATTTTGTTCCTTTTTAAATTAAATGTTTTTAGACTTACCACTTCATTCCAATCAAGATGGGTTCTGGCGTGCCCTACTTTTGTCATAAGTAAGACTGTTAGCGCTCTAGTTGTTCTTTAGAACACTCTAGGAGGCTGCAGTAGAACACAAAGGAATCAACTGACAGTCTCTGTCCTTGTTGGATGTACATGTTTTACTGAGAATGTCAGACTTCATTCTCACATGACTGAGAAAGATAATGTGAAGTCACAGAAAATATGTTTTCAGTTTAGCTTATAGATCCCTGCCCCCTTTTTGTGTTCTACACATTTGTTTTTCTGCTTTCTTGTGCCTCGGTCTACCGAGCACAAGATGGATGACAACACTTCCTGGTTTGAAGTGTTGACATCCAATGAGCATGCAGCTTTCTCGGGAAGGCATGCTGATTGGCTGCCACTGTCTTTCAACACTCCAAAACAGAAATTGTTGGCAGCCATCTTGTGCCTCGGTAGACTGAGGCACAGGAAAGCAGAAAAACAAACGTGTAGAACTCAAAAAGGGGGCAGGGTAGAAGCACCCTGACCCTCTAGGACTTTTTTCAGAAAAATCACGGGATACTCGCACGGTGCTCGCACGGTGCGCGCATGGTGCGCGCTTATAGATATATAATTTTTTTCAAATTCGATTTTCTCAACAACTACTGGAGGGATTTACACCATTTAACAAAAAGCGTGATCTGCGTACCAGTCCCTACCCTTTTGCCAAGTTTGGTGTAATCCGTTCAGCCGTTCGGGCTGTGGCCGTGCCTAATTGTCCTGTGGAAAATAACATGCGGAAAACATGTTTTGGGACCCCCCTTTTTTCTCGGCCCCCGCTTGACGAATCCCCCCAAAACTTTCGGGAAGGAGCGGAGCGGGCCATCTTCTTTGAGAAATTTACGAACATTCATCAACCGGCGCCAAAGTTATTAGCAATAGAATGTTGCGGATTTCCTATGAAAACTAGGTCCTAGCTATATATATATATGGGGTGGGCTGTGATAATAAATCCAGCTGGAATACATCTGTGGCTTGGACGTAGTTCTTTGAAGTGTGGACGAAAGGTTGGAATATATATATATATATATATATATATATATATATATATATATATATATATATATATATATATATATATTACCTACTGGCAGTCGCCAGTAGGTATATATAGTTAGGATTTTTTCCCTATCGGATTTCTGAAAATTCTATGTCTAATAACTTTGGCGTTTGTGAATGGAATTGGCTGAAATTTTCTGGAAAATGGCACATTTTGTTTCTGAGCAGCTCCTGGAAATTTGGGGGGTGTTCGGCAAGGGGGGGCTGAGATAAAAGGTGGGTCCCAAAACGCGTTTTTCCCATGTTAATTTCCATAGGGCGGTTGGCCTCACTTTTAGCCCGAACGGCTGAATGGATTTCCACCAAACTTGGCAAAATTGTAGGGACTGTTAGCCTGATGTGCCTTTGCTAGGTCTTAATATATGTGCTTCAGTGGAGTTTGAGAAATTAACGTTTAAAACAAGATATATATCTGTAACAGCGCTCCGGGCAGCGATCCGGTTAGCGAACTTTTCGCGTATCGGAACTTTGCGAAGCGAAGCTGATTGGCTCTCCGATGTCTGTCAACATTCTAAACTGTCCGGAGCGGCCGCCATCTTGTCTCTCGGTAGGAACGAGAGACAAGAGGAGGCGAAAACAAAGGGGGAAATTACCATAAGGGGGCATAGTAGATCCTCGTTGACCCCCTAGGTTTTATGTGGAGGTTTTAAAAGGGCCCAGGAGGGTCAAAAAAAAAATATTATTTTTTTTGCGTGGTAAGCGCCAAGTTCGCGAACCGGAAATCGTTCTGGGCAGCGTACTATAAGGATAAAAGAATGATAGACTTTTCTAATACTGTATGTTAATTATTTGTTGTTTTTGTTGTTTTTTTTTGTTTTGTTTATTTTAAATTTTTATTTTTTATTTTGATTGTGTGTCATAATTCATTAAACTTTTAACATTCAATAAACATATAAAAATAAATAATGTGTCAAACAATTTTTGAATTAAGAAATTAAAATTTATTTTTCATTTTGTTTTTCAAAATTTAAAAGAAAATCTAAAAAATTCTGATCATTTTTTTCTTCATTTTTTAGTAGAAAATCAACTGCATCTACGCATTGGACAAGTTCATTATTGATTGTGTCGTCGTAGAAATCCATGTCATCTTGTGTCGCAATTTTTTCTTCTGTTTCAGTTTTCATGTTGTTTTGTTGTTCTTCCATTTTCAATTCTGAAAAATGAATTTTTAAAAAATATATCAGTACAGAAAGGGCATTGTTGGGTTTCAGTACAGATTGGCAGTTTGGTTATTTATATAGTGTTTTTTTCACAAAGAAAGGTGTCGCCTGCAATTAAGGTCTATTGCAGGGGGCCCCCTCCTTGGGCCTCCCATGGATGGTGTCAGGAGGTATAGGGGAGGGAGAAGGAGACGCTCCCTCAATTGCAAGGAGACCATTCACAGGCACTGAGGGGGCCCATTGTCCAGCATTTTTGCGCCCCCACAGTTTTAACTTTTAGACCACAATCAATTCTCACACCTATGAAGGTGTGAGATATGCGTGTGGATTTAAAGTTAAAACTGTGGGGGCGTCAAAATGCTGGACAATGGGGCCCCCTCAGTGCCTGTGAATGGTCTCCTTGCAAGGGGTCACTTATGTAAATTGGAGGGGGCTTCGCGCACGTTCCTTTTTAGCCTATGGTCTTGCAAATTCTTGGAATGGCTCTGCCATAACTAAAACAGAGTAGTCTATTTTTTTCTATAAGTATTACAGAGTGATAGAATATAATTCTCAGAAAATGTTTTTCTAATTAGGTTTCAGTACAGAACATATTTAAGTTTTATAAATAATATCTTACCTTTCAAATATAAGTTGAAGTTATCAGTTGATTTTTTGTTGTGCACTTCACGAAGTAGCAGTCAAAATGGCTGTGTTTCCTTCTCTTCCTTTATATATATTCAGGTATATAACCAATCAAATGTCAGGTAATAAAAGTTGAAAATGAAAGTAACATTTTCATTGGTTGTCAATTCCAACACTTCAGATGTGTTTTGTGAAGTAATTTACCTCACGGTACTTAGAGAGGTCTACAGGCTAAATGGCTAAATGAAATTTCAATCAAATTTGTGAGAATGAAAGGGATTGTTATGTAGTATGAGCTAATCTATATTTGGTGAGAGTGTCTCTAGTCGTTTTTCTGTAAATTACTTTCCCACCTTTTTTTAGGACCGCTTTCCGGAAAGCGGCCCGGTTAGCGAACCTTAAGCGTCACGGGAGTCCACCATTTTGTGTTTCGGTTGCATTAAGATACAAGATTCGAGGGCAAATAATGTTTAGAATGGGTAGAAGGGGTCATGGTAGACTTATCTTGACCCCCTAGGTTTTCTGAGGGTGGCTGAGGAGGCTTATATGTGTGGAAAAAAAACATTTTTAAAAAAAATCCGTCAGGTTAGCTTTCGGTTAGCGAACCGGGTAGCGCTCCGGGGAGCGTATTTTGTGGAAAATTAGTGAAAAAAGTTAGAGAAAAATAATAATTGTGAGTGATCAGATGTAGGGTAGCTCTGAGAAGAGCTTTTGGGTTTATGGTACATTTAGGTACTTATAAGTAGGTACCAATGCACAGTCTTAAATTCAGAATGAAAATTCTGTTGCCCTCATCTGAGAAGTGAACTCCATCTCCTCTGTAGATATCTTGCATGTAGTAACGCAAGTTATTGTTGTACAGGGAGCCCATTCCATGGTCTCTCATGAAAGCTGAAACAGATTTGTTTACAAAGTTCCTCGCTTTCTCAATTTGTGGAGAAAATTGGTTGGACCACCTCCATTTCTGTCTTTGGCATATATTGGAATATACCAAGGCAGTTTGAGGAAAAAGTGCCATTAATTGCTCAAAGGTGTCCTTTAAAAGCATTTCCAGACCTACCCCTGTCAAAGTGCCCAAATCATTACCTCCACAGTGCACAATTAACAGGTCAGGTTTTGGCAAATGCATAAAAGTTTTCACCAATGGTATCAATTGGTGACATTTTAATCCTCTTTGGCCCAACCACTTAATTTCCACATCTTGTAAATTGAGGTTAGGTAAATTTCTGTTCTCAGCATACCTTTGAGCCCAGTGGATGTAACTATGTCCAACAATCCAGACCTTAAACATGGTTGGAGAAGGTTGTGCTGCAGTCAGATGAAGTGTGGTAATGAAAGGGCAGTTGAAACAGTAGGAGTTTGTAAAGAAAAAAAAACTGAGGATTTCCAATGCTAATGATTCATTAGCAGTGATTGGTGCATTTCCATTTCTTAAAACAGAAAGTTAGGGTGCATGGATGTGTTCTTTGAAAGATGTAATTTGAATGGTCAAGGAAGAAACATTTAATGAAAGATTGCACTGGATACGCAGGTGCACTGAGAGTTCAGAGTTCAATTGAAACATTGTTGTGTGAATTTGCAAACATGAAAGGTCTTCCAGGAGGTGGTTGCTATGGAAAAAAGGCAGAGAGGGCAGAGGGGGGAAGGGTTTTGATTTGAAAAAAGTGAGGGAAGAGTTATGATTGGCTAATATGAGAGATATGTGAAATGAATATCTGTATTTCTGTGCTTTCAATAGCTGCATCCTCTGGAGTGCATTCTTTTTCTTCTGCTGAAGACAATTTGGTGTATTTCTGAGACTGTTTTCAAAACTCAAAAAGTATTTGCTAAGGTGAGAAAAGATTTATTTAATTTAGATAGAGAATAGTATGATTTAAGGAGAAAATGATGAAGAAAGCTGTGTTTTTAAAATGTGGCTTTGTCTCTAGTGATATACAAATAGATTTTGTTTCTTTGAGAAATTGTAATTGCATATTTGGTGTAGCATTCTGGCATGCAGTAACACAAGTTATTGTTGTACATGGAGCCCATTCCATGGTCTCTTATGTAAGCTGAAACAGATATGTTGTTTTTAAAAACGATTTTTGAAATCACTTACATTTCTGGATATGTACTGCTAGAGCTTCATAGGTTGTTTTGGGTCATATTTATAAGGCATTTGAGTGTCTTTGATGTTATTTTTTCCTTTTCAAATGGAAAGCATTCCTCATGGGGCAAGTGTCTTGTAAATACGCTCCCACCTGCGCTTGGCAAATTTAGATTTTGATTATGGGAGTTACATAGCCATGTTAATAATGTCCAAAAAATGGTGCTAGGGCATTCCAGAAAACGCTTTCATGTGTCTCAAGGACATTTTCAGTCATTTCCTCTTGAATGCAGGTATACAATTGATTTATATGCTGTGTTTAAAAACGTTTTTTTGAAATCAATTACATTTCTGGATATGTCCTGCTAGAGCTTCATAGGTTGTTTTGGGTCATATTTATAAGGCATTTGAGTGTCTTTGATGTTATTTTTTCCTTTTTAAATGGAAAGCATTCCTCATGGGGCAAGTGTCTTGTAAATACGCTCCCATCTGCGGTTGGCAAATTTAGATTTTGATTATGGGAGTTACATAGCCATGTTAATAATGTCCAAAAAATGGTGCTAGGGCATTCCAGAAAACGCTTTCATGTCTCTCAAGGAGATTTTCAGTCATTTCCTCTTGAATGCAGGTATACAATTGATTTATATGCTGTGTTTAAAAACGATTTTTTGAAATCAATTACATTTCTGGATATGTACTGCTAGAGCTTCATAGGTTGTTTTGGGTCATATCTATAAGGCATATGAGTGTCTATGATGTTATTTTTCCTTTTTAAATGGAAAGCGTTCTTCATGGTGCAAGTTTTTTGTAAATACGCTCCCTCTTGCGGTTGGCAAATTTAGATTTTGATTATGGGAGTTACATAGCCATGTTAATAATGTCAAAAAAATGGTGTTAGGGCATTCTAAAAAAATGCTTTCATGTGTCTCAAGGACATTTTCAGTCATTTCCTCTTGAATGCAGCTATACAATTGATTTATATGCTGTGTTTAAAAACGTTTTTTTGAAATCAATTACATTTCTGGATATGTACTGCTAGATCTTCATAGGTTGTTTTGGGTCATATTTATAAGGCATTTGAGTGTCTTTGATGTTATTTTTTCCTTTTTAAATGGAAAGCATTCCTCATGGGGCAAGTGTCTTGTAAATACGCTCCCATCTGCGGTTGGCAAATTTAGATTTTGATTATGGGAGTTACATAGCCATGTTAATAATGTCCAAAAAATGGTGCTAGGGCATTCCAGAAAACGCTTTCATGTCTCTCAAGGAGATTTTCAGTCATTTCCTCTTGAATGCAGGTATACAATTGATTTATATGCTGTGTTTAAAAACGATTTTTTGAAATCAATTACATTTCTGGATATGTCCTGCTAGAGCTTCATAGGTTGTTTTGGGTCATATTTATAAGGCATTTGAGTGTCTATTATGTTATTTTACCCTTTTCAAATGGAAAGCGTACCTCATGGGGCAAGTGTCTTGTAAATATGCTCCCACCTGTGCTTGGCAAATTTAGATTTTGATTATGGGAGTTACATAGCCATGTTAATAATGTCCCAAAAATGGTGTAAGGGCATAATCAAAATCTAAATTTTCCAACCGCAGGTGGGAGCGTATTTACAAGAAACTTGCCCCATAAGGTACGCTTTCCATTTAAAAAGGAAAAATAACATCATAGACACTCATATGCCTTATAAATATGACCCAAAACAACCTATGAAGCTCTAGCAGTACATATCCAGAAATGTAATTGATTTCAAAAAATCGTTTTTAAACACAGCATATAAATCAATTGTATATCTGCATTCAAGAGGAAATGACTGAAAATGTCCTTGAGACACATGAAAGCGTTTTCTGGAATGCCCTAGCACCATTTTTTGGACATTATTAACATGGCTATGTAACTCCCATAATCAAAATCTAAATTTGCCAAGCACAGGTGGGAGCGTATTTACAAGACACTTTCCCCATGAGGTACGCTTTCCATTTAAAAAGGAAAAAAAAACATCAAAGACACTCAAATGCCTTATAAATATGACCCAAAACAACCTATGAAGCTCTAGCAGGACATATCCAGAAATGTAATTGATTTCAAATAATGACTTACTTCATTGGTAGGCCTTCACATGTATTATCTCCTTTGTTTTCTTCAGTGAAAATCTAATCTTCAACCATGTGTTGGCCTCACCTCAAATAAACAAAACAGGCGATGGACCGAATGTGGATCAATGACACACATTCACCCCAGTCCAAAGATCTGGGCCTAAACAAACCTTTAGATAGGCCACACCTTATCGTCATCCTGAATTAATCATTTAAAATATTAGGGAGAGATTTATGATTGTTGTATGCCTGTTTTGTACCACTGTATGTCATTTTTGTGATGCAGTGCTGATGCAAAAGATTTGCTAAGTTAAATAATAAGTAGGGCATTAAGTTTTTGATGACTGTTATTCATTTACTGTTTGGTAATAGTGGTTAATAACAATTTTTATTATATTTTTCCACAGATTCAACTGCAGATCTTTTCTTAATTTGAAAAATGCCAACGAAAAATCGAATTAGAAAGGCTAGAAAATGTCAAAGACAGCAGGATGATCTTTTATTGCAGCAGTCCTCTTCCCCAAATACTTTTCAAAACACCAAGAAAGCTCCGGGTAAGAGCACAAAATTATTCTTAAGAAATATTTTTAGTAAAAAAAGTATTTATCCCAAAAATGTTTCAGTTCAGAAAAAGAAAAGCAATTTAAATGGAAAGGAAAGACCCATCAAAAATGTTACTGGTAGAGGAAGAGATAACTCTGTGCATGATAGTAGAAGGAAACAACAGTTTAGGGACATTCGAAATCGAATGTTCCATAACAGGATAATAGTTAATTTATTAAAAAATATTAAGAAAGGCCAACAGAAAGTAGCATTTTATAAGAAGAAGAAAAATGTAGAGAAAATTATTGATCATGCTTTTGAAATTAAGCGAAAGTTGTTTATTTTGGTAATCAATAGAATTAGGAAACTAAGCAAGGTAATTTCTGATTTCAAAACAAAAAGTAGATGGAAGAGAGTAGTAAATCGTAGCAACTTTTGTGAAGTTTTTTCCGGAGAATGGATGCATAGTTCAAGTTGTGAGGCATTTTTTAATGAGGAGAGTTATTTTCAGGATAATGATTTGGTGTTTGCAGTTGACACCAGTGGTCGAGCTTATGAAGTGAAGGATGGTGGTCCAGTTGAAAAAGAAAAACTTGTGACAACAGAGACAGAAGAGGCGCTAAGTGATGAGGTTTTAGGAAGACGTCCTAAGGGTCCTGTGTACATTTGGAAGTGTAGTTCTATTTGCAGTGTGCGACAGGTTTCCATCAATTTGCTTTGTGATTTTATACGGACATTTAATAAGAAAAGTTTGAAGCAGAAAATGAAGTTGTTGCAAGATTTAGATCCTTGCAGAGTGAGACAAATGACAGGTTTGCGTGGTCATTCACTGGCTTGTCTTTCCAGGAGAGTATGCCAGAGTGTTTTTCATCATTTTAGGATGCTAGCAGTGCATCATAATAAAGTGAGAAAATTAGTGAGAATGTTGTATTATGCTAAGAGTCCAGCAATTATGCTTAAACAATTATGTGCTGCTCTTTTGCATGGTTCTGAAATAGATGTGAAGAATATTTGTGAAGAAATTGAGTATTGTTACTTTGGTAGTAAAGATGAGAATGTTCAAATTGACCCAGAAGTAGAGGGTAATGTTGAAGATAATGTACAGGTTTCCAGTACAGATAATTTTCAGAAGGAAATTGCCACGTTTCAGATGAAATCAAGTGAGAGGCCTAATTTCACTTGTGTATGTTGTTGACGCACTTATTATAAGAATCAGACTAAGTTAGTGGATTTATATGCAAAAAGTGAAAGGGAAAATAATAGTGAATGGAAGGATTTTTCCACATACTTGATGGTAGAAAATTATTTTGATTTGGGATCGGATCAACGTGTGTGTACTTATTGTTGTAATAAATTAAACCAAAACCAGATGCCTGCTAGGGCAGTTCATAATAATCTGGAATTGGTTGAGATTCCTTCTGAATTGAAGGATTTAAATACTTATGAATCTATTTTGATTCAAAGTATCCATCCCTTTCAGGCTATTGTAAGAATGGAGCCAAAGACAGGGAAGTTGCCTCCAGCAGATTTACAGAGAGGATTAAAGGGAAGAGTTTTTTATTTGCCTCTAGATTTGAACAAAAACATTAACACAATTGGAGTAGAAAAAGTGGAAGAGGAACCTTTGGTTATCTTGGTTAATGGGGTTCCGACAAAGAATAAGAAAATATGGCAAGATTTAGTGGATGTTAGGAAAGTCAAAAAGGCAACATTGTATTTGAAGAAAAATAATAAGTACTATAAGAATGTATATGTTGCAGAAGAGGAGGTAAGTGATGAAGAGGATAGCGATTTGTGTGCTGGCCAAATTGAGAAAGTAGAGGCCTCTAAAAGTGAAGAAATATATGAACATTATAGTGTTCATCCTTTGCATTCCAAGGAAGTCATGGGGAATGCTATTGAGTTGTTTCAAATGAAACAAGCCAAAGGGAGTCCCATTAGTGTTTGGGAGGAAAGTTTGGAAGCTCGGTGTTCCCCACAGCTATTTCCCACAGGTCGAGGAGGAAGATATGATGAGCGACCTCATCAAATTCCTGTATCTGAATACCGGACTTTACGATTGTATGCAGAAGATGCTAGGTTTCGTCAATGCATTCCCTATTTGTTTCATCTTCTGCTTGAAAGCGATCTGTCTGGACTGTCATATGCAGTGAACCACATCTTAAAAAGTGGTATACAGATGCGAAATATCTCGGCAAGGGACTTTATGCATAAAGTCAATGTCCAAGACAGTATTTTGGATTCTCACTTAATTAATCTCATGGCGTGTCAGCGTGGTACTAATGAGTACTGGTACCGTTGTCATGGTGATTTAAAATGTATGCTGAGGAACTTAGGAACTCCGACATGGTTCCTCACTCTGAGCTGTGCCGAGTATGGCTGGGAAGACTTACTTGAATTTCTACGAGAGGCAAATGGAAATATTGAAAACATTGAATTCAAGACACCTGGAGAACTGTGTTCTTTGGATCCAGTGAATGTATGCAGGTACTTCAATCATAGATTTGAAGCTATGATGTCTTTCATCACAAATAAGAAGAATCCACCTCTTGGAGAGGTGTTGGATTTCTTCTGGAGAAAGGAGTACCAAGCAAGAGGTGCTCCTCATATACATATGTTGTTGTGGATTAAGGATGCACCTAAATTTGGAACAGATCCGGATGACTTAGTGATGAATGGAAAGGGGCGACCACTCGGTCCCCCCGAACGTATGGCGGAGTGCCTCGATCCCCCCGGGAAGCCATTTTTGGGCGGGAGGCGCGTCTCGGCTGGTATGCCCGAAGCGGCGTAGCCGGGGCGCGCTTTTTCCCGCCCTAGAGTGGGCTGGCCTAGACACTGACGCAGCCAGCCACGCCCTCGGGGCAGGCAGGGGCGGGTTTACGCCCGCCCTGAAGACGGATAAAAAGGGACGCAAGACCAGAAGACATCCTCTTGTTCTTGTGCTCTGAAGCTGCACCTCCTCGCTGCACGTGAGCTCGAGACAGAACGAAGAGCCAATTTTGAGCGTTTTGATCTTTCCTTTTGTCTTCCAGATACTTTGTCGGAAAGATGCCCAAGAAAGGCGCGAAGAGAATGACGACTGATCAGATGGTTCGGGTCCTCATGAAGGAGATGTCCGAAATAAAGAAGCGGCTGGCGGAGCGAGACGGGGAGGGGGGATCGGGGCGTCCATCGGCTGGAGCAGCTCCTGGAGGGAAAGCCAAGAGGCCAAGAAGGGGACCAGCCGGGGGAGACGTCCCGTTCCCTGTACCCCGCTCGAGGCGCCAACCCCGGTACCGGTGGAGGGGAATCCGATTCCCGTTGTGGTCACCCCGACATCCACTGAGGATATGCCCCCCGAGCTGGCAGCACAGCTAGCAGCGTGGTTGGGCGATAGTAGCGAGGGCGCCACGGCTGCCGAGGCACAGGCGCTGATGAAACAGTTGCGCGAGAAAAGAGATGCAGCCAAGGTGCCCGCGCCGGCTGCGGTGATAGACAAGCCGCAAGTGGCGGAAGCAGCGTCCGGTGCAGGTAAGCGGCCATTGCCGATCGCGAGGGATGAGTCAGCACCCTCTCGTAGAGAGAAATTGGGGCAACATGTTCCTTTGGCACTAAAGGAAAAGATTTGGGCGGGGGAGTATGTGAACATTTTCTCCTTGCTTGTCGATCATTATGAAGTGGAGCATGTTAAGGGTCAGAAGGATCTAATGCATCCGAGTGTTTGGCGCGCAAAAATGGCCGCCTTTAAAGTGAATGAGAATATTGGCAATTGGGGCAATGCATGGGGTATTTTTACGTCAATTTTGGGGGAACGTAGGCCTGAGTTGCTTCCTGAGTTTCCAATTTATCAGTCACGAATTATGGGATACTCGACATCGCACCAAGGTAACCATTGGTTCTGTTATGACAACCTCTTCAGGAAGGCAAAGGAGCATAACAAAAGTTTAACCTGGGACTGTTATGATTCTTTGACATGGGATAAAATGAAAGAGTCAGGAATGTTAAAAAATGCCGTTGGTGGGGAGCAATGTTGGCGAGTCCTCCCGCCAATATGCGGGGACGCCCTTTCGGTCAGGTACGAGTACCGACGATTACTCGAGACCTGCCGGCAATACAGGGAAAAGGGGTTTCTGCTTCAATTTCAACAAAGGTAAATGTACTAGGCCCCAGGGATCGTGTAAGTTCAAACACGAATGTAGTGGTTGCGGGTCGTCCCATCCTGAGTCCTCGTGCAGAGCCAGAACGGGTGAGAATGGGGGTAGAGGAGGCGCAAAACAGGTCTAATGTAGTCCGAGGGGCGCCTTTACCAACCCCGATTGATACCTTGGCGATGATTTCCTGGCTCAGTGAATACCCAGATCGTACTTCTGCTGGGGTGCTGCGGAACGGTTTTTCATATGGTTTCCGCATCCCGGTAGGGGACTTTCAGGGTGTCGGACGTGCAAAAATCAACTTTCCGTCCTGCAGCATACGACCGTAGTGCAGGATAAGATCCGGAAAGAGGTTATCCGAGGTCGGGTCGCCGGCCCGTTTAGTGTGCCCCCGATACAGAATTTTGTCTGTTCTCCTTTAGGGGTGGTCCCCAAGAAGGACCCAGGTGAGTTTCGATTGATTCATAATTTGTCAGCTCCACATGGTCTTTCTGTAAACGATGCAATCGATTCAGAGGTATGTTCGGTGCGGTACGCATCATTTGATGAAGCCGTAGCCATTTTGAATCGCCTGGGGCCCGGGACGCTGATGGCAAAATCAGATATCGAGTCAGCGTTCCGATTGCTCCCGGTACACCCAGACGACCAGCGTCTTCTGGGATTCATGTTTCAAGGCTCATTTTACATGGACAGGTGTATGCCAATGGGGTGCTCTATATCTTGTGCATATTTCGAGAAATTCAGTAGTTTTCTACAATGGGTCTTCACGAAGAAAACGGGTTTCAAAAATGTAATGCATTACCTTGATGACTTTCTGTTCCTTGGGGCCGCCGGGGAGCACGAATGCCGCCGGGCCTTGGCCGAATTTTGTGTGTTAATGAGTCAGTTTGGTGTGCCATTGGCACCAGGTAAAACTGTGGGTCCCACGACTTGCCTCGAGTTTCTGGGGATTGAGTTGGACTCTAGTGAGGGTTGTTTTCGTTTGCCAGCTGCCAAAGTGTCGAAATTCAGGGCAGCCCTGCAGATGTGTATAAATACATCCAAAGTTACGCTGCATCAATTGCAGCAATTGGTGGGGAAGTTGAATTTTGCCCTGAGGGTGATCCCAATGGCCCGCCCCTTTTCCCGTTCAATTGCCCAAGCGATGGTTGGCCTAAAGGAGGGTCATCATCGCACGAGACTATCGGCTGAGGTCCGCCAGGACATGCGTATTTGGTTAGCATTTTTGGCGGACTTCAATGGTCGAGTCGTCTGGAACAAACCAGCCGTGTCCTCTGAAGAGCTTGGTCTATGGACAGATTCAGCAGGAAGCATGGGCTTTGGCGCCATCTTCGGCACAAAATGGTCGGCACTAAGGTGGCCAACATGGTGGCATGAAGATGGTCTGACGAGTAATATTGCTTTCCTTGAACTGTTTCCCATTTTGGTGGCCCTCAGAACCTGGCCCGAAGGGTTCAAAGATCATTCCGTCATATTTTGGTCCGACAATATGACCGTTGTGGAATGCATCAATAGTCAGGCAGCACGTTGTAAACTGATTTTAAGGCTGCTCAAAGAAATTGTCTTACTGTGTATGCAACTGAACGTGATATTCAGAGCAAAACATGTCCCAGGGGTGATGAATCAGGCGGCTGACGCACTGTCTCGTTTTCAAATGCAGGCTTTCTCGGGTTTCCTTCCCTCAGCGGACCCAGAGCCGGCACCCTTTCCCGAAGCTCTCTGGTCTCTCGGTGCCCCGAACTTCGTCACCTCGTGGGAGAGAGTCTAGCACCAAGGACGAGGAAGGCATATGAAGGGGCGTTTCGGGCCTATTTAGCCTTTTTGGGGACTGAGAGAGAGGGGCTTTGGGGCCATGAGGAATGGGTAGTACATTTTCTGATGTCCTTGCGTAGGGCTGGGAAGTCGGTGGCTACGGCCCAGAGGCATCGTGCTGCCATTTCCTTTGTTGCCAGGGCTCATAATATCCACGACCCGACAGCGTCTTTCGTAGTACAGAAAGCGCTGCGTGGGTGGCAACGCCTTGAGGGTCGCAGAGTAGACGAAAGGCGCCCGATAGGTCTGGATAGGTTGTCCCAGTTGCTGGCCACACTCCCTGCCACATGCTCGTATCAGTTCGAGACGGTTTTGTTCCGAGCTGCTTTTACGCTTGCATTTCACGGGGCGATGAGGATAAGTGAGCTGGTGGCGAAGAACAAGCGGGATGTGGTGGGGGGTTTGTGCCAGGAACACGTTCAGATCAGGGGTGAGACGATGACTGTCTCCTTTGTCAGGTCCAAGACCGATCAGGATGGGATGGGTGACTGCATAATCATTCGCAGGATTCCCGGGTCCTCCATGTGTCCGGTAAAGTGTTTAGAAGACTACCTAGCACGAAGGGTGGCATCATGGGGAGGGACATTGTTGAGACACGCGGACGCCACCCCACTGACGAAATTTCAGTTTCAGCGGGTGCTTGCGATGTCAATTGCCGCAGCGGGCTTGAACCCGGGCGAGTTTGGGACCCATTCCTTTCGGATAGGGGCTGCCACTGAAGCTACAGCCAGGGGTCTTAATGTTGAACAAGTGAAACGAGTGGGGCGTTGGTCCTCCAATTGTTATAAGAGATATGTGCGGTTGCACATGTTGTGAAGCTGTAATAATATACTCACGCTTCTTGTCTTTTGTTTGGTTTTCAGTTGCGCAAGCCTACGAGGCAGGGCGGACTATGCAGTCGACCCAACACCGGGCCAGCGGTCAGACATCACCGGCTGTGAGAAAGGAGGTGTGGGTCGTGGGCCACTCATACGTGAGGCGTGCCGCAGACGTATTCGAAGCAGGTGACATGATTCACGTAGCTGGGGAATACGGGTACAGGGTGTCCTTCTACGGAAGGGGCGGTCTCTGTATTGACCAGTTTCAAACATTTTTTGAGGGTTTGTTAGGGCGGACGAGGTCACCGCCGTCTGTAGTCATAGTACATTTAGGGGGCAATGATTTGGTCACCACCGGTAGACGACTTCTCCTGGAGGCAATGCTTTCCACTGTAAGTTGGTTGGCGAGGAGAGTTCCGGGGTGCACAATTGCGTGGTCCCATATGATCCCACGACAGGTGTGGCGGGGGGCTATTTCGATTCCTGCTTTGAACCATTCTGTTAGAAAACTTAATAACAAAGTGAGTAGGTTGTTCCGTTCCAAGACATTGCATTCTATCTCGCATGGTTGTATTAATGATGACAGTATGTATTTGGGGGATGGGGTGCATTTGTCTCGGGTGGGAAATGAGTTACTCATAGGAGACTTCTTAGCATGGTTAAAAACGTTGAAACATGACCTTTAGGTAGGAGTTTTGTGGGGGGTCCGGATAGCCGGTCAACTATCCGGCCTGTGGCGGTAAGGTCATGATCGGTGAGCACTAATTAGAAGATCCCTATGAGTGGGCGTCACCCAACACGGATGGGAGCGCTCGGGAGAGGTGGCCATTGGCCCCTCAATGGGGAGGCGGTCCCTTCTAAGGATGGGTCGCCGGAAGTAAAGGAAAGGCGGTCAAGGCCCCTTCCTTTGTAGGAGGGGTTACAGCCCCCTCCTGGGGAATTTCCCGGGGCCAGTGACATCTGCGACGGCAGATGCGGTAAGTTGTGTGGGGTTGGGGGGAGGTCTACGATACCTTCTAGATACCTCACACGAGTCTTCGAACGACCTTTAACTGGCGTCGAGTTTTTAGGTGCCCCCGTCAAGTCAAGGGAAATTGGTAGTAGTTGCACTTGAGGTACGCCTCCGTGCTGTCGCCCCTCCCAAATGGGAGGGGTAAGTCTGGTTAGGGATCTTGACACCGGTTACGACCTTGCCGTTGGCCCTTAAACGTTAGGATGTACAATTTCAATATTTCAAGAAAATGTTTTTGTAGGATGTTAGTTCGGCTAGGAGAACCTCTGTATTAGAGAATCTGTTAAGGTTAGCCAAACATCGCAATGTGGTAATG
The DNA here is from genome assembly GCF_964263255.1 of Lissotriton vulgaris. NCBI lineage: Eukaryota > Metazoa > Chordata > Amphibia > Caudata > Salamandridae > Lissotriton > Lissotriton vulgaris. The sequence goes on along the minus strand of NW_028246146.1, from coordinate 27,962 downwards.
AAATTGTACATAACATGAAAACGTTTAATGTTTTAATTTTGTTTTAATAAATACGGCCGGGAGGGTCACTCCCTCCCACTTCCAAAAACTTCAAGAACTGTTTCCGGTTTCCCTCCTTTTGGGGATTGTGTTGAGAGGGGGTGGCGGGTATCTCAGCCATATGGAAAGGGGCGACCACTCGGTCCCCCCGAACGTATGGCGGAGTGCCTCGATCCCCCCGGGAAGCCATTTTTGGGCGGGAGGCGCGTCTCGGCTGGTATGCCCGAAGCGGCGTAGCCGGGGCGCGCTTTTTCCCGCCCTAGAGTGGGCTGGCCTAGACACTGACGCAGCCAGCCACGCCCTCGGGGCAGGCAGGGGCGGGTTTACGCCCGCCCTGAAGACGGATAAAAAGGGACGCAAGACCAGAAGACATCCTCTTGTTCTTGTGCTCTGAAGCTGCACCTCCTCGCTGCACGTGAGCTCGAGACAGAACGAAGAGCCAATTTTGACCCACCCACCAGCCCCTGAAGACAGCCAGTTGTGTGCAATAAAGTTGATCAATAATTCTGTTTCTGTTTGTTTACAGGTTGTGATAGTATCATGTTGATGTTGAGTATAATAAAGAATGGTCAATTTTGTGTAGATTTTGTGATTAAAGAGATTCGGATATGGTATCGATTTAAGCATGCTCTTTCGGTCATAGTGGCCAATGTATTCTTAGGTTGAGTTAGCATTGTCGTATTTATTTTGGTAGGCGGTAAGGTCATGATCGGTGAGCACTAATTAGAAGATCCCTATGAGTGGGCGTCACCCAACACGGATGGGAGCGCTCGGGAGAGGTGGCCATTGGCCCCTCAATGGGGAGGCGGTCCCTTCTAAGGATGGGTCGCCGGAAGTAAAGGAAAGGCGGTCAAGGCCCCTTCCTTTGTAGGAGGGGTTACAGCCCCCTCCTGGGGAATTTCCCGGGGCCAGTGACATCTGCGACGGCAGATGCGGTAAGTTGTGTGGGGTTGGGGGGAGGTCTACGATACCTTCTAGATACCTCACACGAGTCTTCGAACGACCTTTAACTGGCGTCGAGTTTTTAGGTGCCCCCGTCAAGTCAAGGGAAATTGGTAGTAGTTGCACTTGAGGTACGCCTCCGTGCTGTCGCCCCTCCCAAATGGGAGGGGTAAGTCTGGTTAGGGATCTTGACACCGGTTACGACCTTGCCGTTGGCCCTTAAACGTTAGGATGTACAATTTCAATATTTCAAGAAAATGTTTTTGTAGGATGTTAGTTCGGCTAGGAGAACCTCTGTATTAGAGAATCTGTTAAGGTTAGCCAAACATCGCAATGTGGTAATGAAATTGTACATAACATGAAAACGTTTAATGTTTTAATTTTGTTTTAATAAATACGGCCGGGAGGGTCACTCCCTCCCACTTCCAAAAACTTCAAGAACTGTTTCCGGTTTCCCTCCTTTTGGGGATTGTGTTGAGAGGGGGTGGCGGGTATCTCAGCCATATTTCATAGAACAGTATTCTACGTGTGCTGTTCCAAACGCAACGGAGAAGAAAAGCCTAAGAGAACAAGTTCTACGTTTCCAAAGCCATCGTTGTGGAAAGTACTGTTGTCGTAAATTCAGAAACAAGGACAAGTTCTACACCAAATGTCGTTTCAACTTTCCACGACCGGTGATTTCTAAAGGAAGAGTGAACAGTTTGATGTCTTCACTGCGACATAATGTGACGAGGAAATCACCCAAAAATACATACAATTTGAAAAGGAACGAAGAGTCTAAGTACATCAATGACTACAACCCAGTGATTTTGTCCATGTGGAATGCTAACATGGATATACAGTTTGTGGCTGACAACGGTATGGCTGTGGCTCGGTATGTGACATCTTACATCACCAAAAAAGAAAAGACAGATCTGAAGGATATGTGGGAGGACATTTCCCATGAAAAGAGCCTCAGCAAGAAGTTGTACAGTTTCAGTCTGAAGATGTTGTCGCATCGAGAAATCGGAGCTTACGAATGTTCTGATCGATTGTCTTCAGCAAGTCTCTATGCCAAATCCAGGAGTATCGTTTGGGCGAGTCTTGGTCTTGCTGCAACGCGAAATCGAGTTCTAAAACCTGTCCGGGAAATTGAGTATTTGGCTGAAAAGGAACCAAACAGTACCGACATTTTGAAGACCAACATGTTGGATACATATTATCCAAATCGAAGCAGTCACCTTGAGAATGTTTGTCTATATGAGGTTCTACAAAATTATATATTCAAGAGGAACATCAAAGAAGATATTGAGAAAGGAGTGTATGCTGTAATTGGAAGTGAGGGATGCCTGGTCAAGCAAAGAAAATGCCAATTAGTAAACCATCGAAAATTGAGTGGCGAATCTCCAGAAAAAAAGGAGTTCTTCTATTTAGCACTTTTGCAACTTTTCAAGCCTTGGCGTGCAGAAGAGGAACTGCTTGGAGATTTCCTCTGTTACGAAGACTCTTTCACTGCTGCTAAGGAGACCATAGAATGTCCTGCTTTTCACAAATATCAAGAAATGCTAACTTTGGAAATTGAGCAGGCAGCAATGATTGCAGCCGAGATTGCCAGAGACAGTTCTCAGGACAGTCAGAGTTCTGTTTCATTGAGTCAAGATCGACTTGGAGGACCTATTATCGAAAATGAAGCTGCCACTGCTATGAATGAAGTGGAAAGAGCCATGGCACATGCTCAGGAGGATTCAGTTAACTTAGAAGACTTGGAAAAACAACTCAACGTTGAGCAGAGGAAAATATATGATGAAGTTACCAAGCAAATTGAGCATGGATTAAGTCATGAGAAGAAAGAGTGCTCATGTACATCGTTGAAGCCTGTCCGACTGTACGTGAGTGGAGAAGCGGGAACTGGAAAAAGTTTCCTCATTAAAGCAATTTCTTGTTATTTGCAGGAAAGGACTGAGTCATCGCTGTCTTGTGTTGTCACCGCTCCTACTGGACTAGCAGCACATAACATTAAAGGTATTACTTTGCATCGTCTACTGATGCTGCCAGTGGAGCATGACGGTGACAATCCATAAATTGCAAGGTTTAAGTGTAGACAGTGCATTGGTGAATATTGGCAGTTCTGTGTTCAAGGAGGGTATGGCATATGTGGCATTGTCACGAGTTAGAACTTTATCGGGATTGTACTTGATTGACTGTGATGTCACAAACATTTGTGCAGATCTAGATTGTGTTAAGGAATACAATAGGTTAAGAAGAGAGTATGCGCCACATTTGCCTCAATATCCTTTGTTTGAGAAACGTGTGGTAGGCCGGAAACGTAGGAATATCAGTAATAGTAGGGAGGTTGTAGCAAAAAGACCAAAAGTCAATGAACCGAAAATTGTTAGCAGAAAGAAAGTGGATTCTGTTGAAGATGTTGTCGGTTATCAATTTGAAAACAGTTCTGGTGTCAACTGCTATGCAAATGTATAGGTTAATGTTCTCTTTTCACTAGAGAGTTTAAAAGAACAGATTCTGTTGAATTCGGAACAAAGTTTATGCTGTTTGTTGAATTCTGTTTTCGAGAAATGTAGCACTGATCGAACAAAAGTAGAAAGTGTGTCTGAAGTTCGTTATCTGTTAGATGAATGTTCAGGTCAAACAGACTTCTCTGAAAATAATCAGCAAGATTGTCAGGAGTTTTTAATGTATATGCTTGATGTATTGCAAGATGAGGGTGTAGATGTAGATCACCTGTTTGGGCTTTCTTATCAATGGCAGCATGACTGCGAGAACTGTATGGTATCAAGTACTACTAGTGTAGACTCAGAAAGATTTATATATTTAACTTTGCCAGACAGTAAATCAGTCTCCTTTAATAAGCTAGTAAATGCAGCGGATCACAACATGGAGTGTAGCCAATGTAAATCTGAAATGATGTCAACATTATTTATACGTAGATATGGCCAGTATGTCATTTTAATGATCCAACGATGTAGGCCTGATGGATCAAAATTGTCAACTTTAATAAAAAAATTTGTGGCTTCTCAGCTGTCAATATCAGGAAGGACTTTTGTAACTGTAGCAATTATCTATCACGATGGTCCTTCAACAACATCAGGACATTATACAGCTTATTTAAAGTCTCGAAACGGCTGGTCATTCTGCAATGATTCCGTTGTAACTTTCAAAAAAAAAATTGCCGTTTGACCTTAAAAATTCTTACCTGGTGTTTTTAAAACCAAAATTTTAAAGAAAGAATCTCGGGATTTCCTGTGAGGAATTGCAAAAGGTTCATCAAGTAGAGGGAATGTTAGTCTGCAATGCTGTCTAGATTATTGGTCCAAAACTTTTAATTATAATGTCAATTTAAAAATCCAACTATATAAACCTGATGCAAGTAAGTCTGCTCTAGTAAGCAGTATCAGTGTCATAGGAAAAGGAGAACATGAGTGGCAAAGAAGGGTAAGATATTAGTAGTCCAGGATTGTGAAAATAATCTTAAATGTTTTCTTTTTGAAAGTTGCGAAAATAGAAAATGACGGGATTTGATTGGAAGAATTACAAGACTTGTGAATCGCTGCAACATGATTTGGCCTAGTGGAAACATGTGGTAGAATGTGAGAAGTCTTTTCTTGTATGTAACATATTTTTCAAAACGATGGAGGTTTTCTTTCAGAAAGTGGCGGACTGAAAATATTTATAGCACAACAGAGTGGACGCTGTTCATAGGACATCCTTCGACGTCATTGAAAGTAAGTTAATTTTAAGGAGTTTTGAATTCAGATTTCTTAGGTTGTATGGGTTTTTTAACCACAATCATTTTGATAGTGTTTTTTTCCCCGCTGTTACATGATGAATACCTTCAAGTCACTGATTTAAGTGAAATTTGATACATTCTGAGAACAGCAAAAATAAACCATTTAACATGTATAATTAATGTTCTGCTTTTTGTACTTATGATATACATTTAGAAATGTAAGGTAGATATGGAGAAACTGAGTCTTCTGTAAGTGTCAATTTTAATGCTTACAATGCTGTACTTCTGGGTACTGTTTTTTTAAAAAAAAAGAAATAGGCCTCACCTCAAAGAAAGCTCTTGAAAGCACACATCTTATTTGCATCCTGAAACAGTCATTTAAAATGTTAGACACAATTTTATGATGGCTTTACATCTTTTTTGCGCTGCTATTGCATCACTATTGTGAGACATCAGTAGTGCAAAAGAAGCACCATGTTCCAAAATAGGCCTCACTTCATCAGCATGAAGATACTGTTTGTTTAAAATATATATCTTTAGGATTGTGTAGGGGACGTAGAGAAGCAGAGGCTTCTGTAAATGTCAAAGTTGTTCAAAAAATGTTTCTTCTTGAACGTTTTCCCTTTTCTTTTCTATTTTTTAAATACATGTTTTAATATTTTTGGAAATGTTTGTTCTCTCTTTTACAGATTGAAAGTATGAAAAAATATTTTAAAAAGGTAACAAGAATTATAAGGTAAATGTTTTCTACTCTTTTTACCCGCAATGCACTGCTGATGATGTCACTGACCATGTCATGAATGATGTAATAAGAGGACATGACTTACTTCATTGGTAGGCCTTCATATGCATTATATGCTCTGTATTCTTCAACAAGTGTAAAATTGATCTGTAACCCTGAGTAGGTCTCACCTTAAACAAACCTCAGGAGAGATCACACCTTATCGTCATCCTGAATTAATAAATAGATCTATTAAACAGTATCTCTGGTTTACTCCCTATAGCTGTCTTTCTTTTAACATTACTCTCTGTTTACTTCCCTTATACTAACTCTTCTTTTTTTTAAAAAATATTTTTTTGGTTCGCTTCAAGTTCGCGAACCGGGCAGCGAACCGGAAAGCGAACCAAAAGAAATAGAGCTTGCCAGAATGCTAAACATTCTAGCAATTTTATTTGAAAGGGGAGGTAGTTCTGAAAATAACTTTTTTTATGTTTTTTTTTTTTTTTTTCTGAACATTTTTTGTTTTTTTTGTATTTTTAGAACAGTTTTATGTTTTTTTTGTGTTTTTCATGGAGGGGAAACAACAAAAAAACAGGCATTGAAAAGGGCTCAACAGGAGCAAAAAAAAAAATTACTGTTTGGGTGGGTTAGGGCACTTATGGTTTTCAAACACCAAGTTGATTAAGTTCACGCTCATGTTCCCACATGAGAGCAGAGCACCACAATATATGCACGTAAACTTCATGTGCTTGAAGTTTGGCTGTTTCCTGTGCCTCTCTTCCTGTCAAAGATATAGTTGATGTTGATCTGGCCACAGAAGTTGTCGGGGGATTATCTTGAAGGTCCCTTAACTCTGCCCGGCTGTAGTTTAATGGATGCCACCTGGCCATATGGCGATGCATAGTATAGTTGCCCATACTATACTTTTTGTCAGTGCCTCAAGATAATCTGTATTTGCAGATTAGGCAGGTGGCATACTTGGCATTAACCTTCTTCTCCCCTCGAGGGATTGAGAAAAACTGCCATATAAAACTTGTTTTCCTTCGGGAAACACGGGGCAACTCCTGTATAAATTGAGGTTCATCTCTGTCCTCTTCTTCTAGGTCCTCCTCTTCCTCCTCTCTGTTGGAGATGAATTGTGATGGTGGTCCTCTCTTGTCATGAGGAGGTTGAGGTGGTGGTGGGGGTCCACCAGCTGAAGCAAGGAAAGAAGCCATTGCTGTAATATTGGAAAATGGTCTTTCTCTCACCAAGATGAAAGTCAGAGTGAGGAAAGAAGGAGGGGTTTACATGATTTGGGAAAAGCAAAAGTTCTGAACCAATGAAAAGTGTTATTTTTAGGTCACATGACCTAGTCATACATCATTTGGAAACCAAAAGTGAAATGAACCAATGAAAAGTTTGATAAACAAGTCACATGACCTGTTCCGCTTACGTTACGCGGTGTGCGCCGCGTCCCGGATCGTTTCCGGTTTGCGGTCCGGAGCACTTCCGGGAGCGCTAACGCGGCGCGTCATAAGACGCATTACGCGACAATGTGATACGTCGCGCTTCCGCGACGCGTCACAGTTCCGCTAACGAAACGTTTACAGGTTCGCGTACTAGATGGCGGCATCAAGATGAGCTAACGGAAAGCTTCCCAGTTCGCTTACCGGAAGCGAAGAAAAAAATATTTTAAAAAAAATTATCAATAAACATCTAAAATATATTTTGGGATTTAAAGAAGAATACATTTTACAGCTACAGATGTTAGCTTTTAAAAAAACAATGAAATTCACAGAAAAAAACATAGGTTATAGACCATATATAGTTAGGAATTTGCATTTACAAAACCTTGAAAATTCACTGAAAAAACCATAGGTTATAGACCATATATAGTTAGGGTTTAGCATTTACAAAACCTTATTTTACTCGCATAAAACCATTGAAATTTCATATATAGTTAGTTGCGCTAACTATATATCGTGCACCCGCAATCCACTGCTCATGATGTCACATATTACATCATTCATGACATGGTCAGTGACATCACTGATGACATCACTGATGACATCTCAAATGACATCACTGATGACATCTCAAATGACATCACTGATGACATCTCAAATGACATCACTGATGACATCTCATTTGACATTACTGATCACATCACTGATGATATCATTCATGTGATAATACGATGAACCTCTTCAGACTCTAATATAACATTAGATACAATCAGTGTAAACAGACACTCACAGACTGTCACTCATCCATGGAGTTACTAACACACCTAGATGCCATCACTTTGTGACTTTTGGATTCAACCCATGACTGTTATTTAAAAATGTGCTGTTTACATGTAATCTATGCAGCAAAAGTCTTTCTTCACTGTTGTTACCCACGTGACACGGGAGGTTACCACCAGGGGGTGGTAACATAGTGTTAGCATACCATTTAAAAAAGGCTGGTGATTGTTTCATTTTAACTGCAGCGTGAACAAGGGCACTTGTGCTCGAAACGCGTCGCTGGTTTGGCTTCTGTGGATTAAATAAACAAGATCTTTGCTGACTTGGTGGTCCGTATTCCCTTTTGTTGATGGCGTGGAGGCTCTGACCACGAACGCAGATCTCAAAGAGGGGGAACTTTGTGCTCTTATATATATTCACTGAAAAAACCATAGGTTTCACACCAGTTATAGTTAGGAATTAGCATTTAAAAAACCTTTGAAATTCACTGAAAAAACCATAGGTTTCACACCAGTTATAGTTAGCTGGAAATTTTACTGATATAAAACCATTGAAATTCCCACGTTATAGTTAGTCGGACTCACTATAACTTGCGCGTGCAATGCACTGCTGATGACATCACATATTACATCACTCATGACATGGTCAGTGACATCACTCATGACACCATCCTTGTGACATATTGACAGACCTCCTTTCACTATAATGTAACCCTTGAGACACATATTCAAAAATAGAAACTGAAATTTAAATAAAAAAAGGAGATACCTATATCAGTTACAACAAGCAATTCAGTAATTCCACTATCTATATACACATCCACTCATTCACCAACAGTTCTATATAGTCACTCATACATATACTCACTCATCATATGAAGTGATACACCTATACATCCTGTTACACACCGACATTCATCCAAAAGTTACTCACACACATATTCACACGTGCAAATAAACTATTGAACAACGATTTATTTGAATATAGAGTTATACACACACTTCCACCTTACTTCTATTGAAAATTACACATATTTATTCTCTTAAACAATCACTTATAGAAACACATACTTATTTAAACAGGAAATCTTACAATCTCTTACTCTCACATATACTCACTTATATACATCAATATTCATATATACTAGATTAAAACATATGTAGTTACTGATAAAGACACTAGTGAGACAGTCATTCACTCACTAACAAACACATATAGACACTCATCCACCCATACAGTCCTGTACATATGCTGTCTTCAAAACACATACAAACAAAGAGTCAGTCACTCATGCATCTATGTGCTAAGTAATACCTCCACCAAACTATATAGACACTCATACTGATACTAATAAAAATATCAAATAACCCATATACATACGCATGTAGCTACTTACCAACACATGTAGCCACTTATACACAAAGTGAAACACTAATAAATGTATTTAAATATTTAAACATAACTCACTAATATTTATTTTTCAGAAAGACACATATTCACTGGATGGTGTCATCAGTGATGTCATGAGTGATGTCACTGACCATGTCATGAGTGATGTAATATGTGATGTCATCAGCAGTGCATTGCACGCGCAAGTTATAGTGAGTCCGACTAACTATAACGTGGGAATTTCAATGGTTTTATATCAGTAAAATTTCCAGCTAACTATAACTGGTGTGAAACCTATGGTTTTTTCAGTGAATTTCAAAGGTTTTTTAAATGCTAATTCCTAACTATAACTGGTGTGAAACCTATGGTTTTTTCAGTGAATTTCAAAGGTTTTTTTAATGCTAATTCCTAACTATAAGTTTCACTTTATAAATAAGACTGTTAGCACTCTAGTTGTTCTTTTTAACACTCTGGTACATTCTCTCATTGGGCTACAGTTGGGCTACATCTAGTTGAATTTTGGGCTACATTTTCAATTTTTGATCTCTGGTGGCCATCTTTGGGCTACATTGGGCTACTTTGGGCTACATTTGGGCTACATTTTGGCTCTAACATATATTAAGCCCAATGTAGCACAATACATATTTTTCTAAAGTTAATGTTTTTTACAAACCACTTCAGAATAGGGCTACCTGTCCCTACAATTATCCCAAATTTTTTTTTTTTAATTATTTTGGGGAGCGCTCCCGGAGCGCGCCCCGGGGAGCGCCCCGAAAAGTGTATTTCTGAAAAGCGCCCCGGGGCGCGCTCCGGGGAGCGTCCCGTGAGCGCCAATATCGCAAACGAAAACATGATCGTGACGTATCGCGTAGCCGCGACCGCGTGATACGCACGGCGTAAGCGCACCCGGAAGTACTCGAGCGAATACGATCGCACAACGTAAACTTCCGACGCGCTTACGCTGCGCGACCCGGGGCGCGCCCCCGGGCGCGCCCCGGGCGCGTAGCGTAAGCGCGTCGGGTCATGTGAGCAGAAAATAACACTTTTCATTGGTTCATAACAGTTTTGGTTTCATAATGATGAAGCCCCTGGTCTTGTGACCTGAAAATAACACTTCTCATTGGTTCAGGACAGTTTTTTTTTCTAAATGATGAAAGACCCCACCTTTTTTCCTTATTCTGACTTTGTCCTTTGACTGAGGAAGACCTGTTTGTTGCTCTGTCTACTTTTTTGCTCTTAATAATGGCTTCATTAGTAGCATCAGCTGGTGCATCTGCCCCACCACCACCACCACAACAACCAAAAGGACCAGCTCCAAATTATATTGGTGGTCAAGAACAGGAGGAGGAAGAGGAAGAGGAAGAGGAGGAGGGGAGAAGAAGATGGCTGCCAGAAGAAAATACACCTTATAAACCCAAACCACACTTTATTTGGCAGTTTTTTTCAATTCCAGAGGGGAAAAAAAAGGTGAATGCGCCCAAAGTCACTTGCCTCATCTGCAATGATGAACTTTCACGGGGCAACCCAAATAAGAAATATTCTTTTGGTAACTATACCATGATTCGGCACATGACAAGAAAGCATCCAAACAACTACTCTCGTGCAGAGTTCCGGGAACTGGCCAGTAACCTCCCCCATTCATCAAGGACCCCCTCCCAAAGAAACCAACCCACTTCCTCGGAACCAGAAACATCAGAGGTGATGCCTTGCATTCAGCCGAGATTTGCTGATTTTAAAATTACTTGCACTGCTTGTGGCAAGCTTATCTCCTATGGGGAAAAAAGTGTGAAACTCATCGTCCTTGCAGGTGATGATCACAAGTGCCCCAAAAAGAAGTAATTTTTTGGGTTTTTTGTTTTTTTGCTCCAGTTGAGCCAGTTTCAATTCCCTTTTTTTGTTTCTCCCCCCAAAAAAATACAAAAAAATATATAAAACTGTTTTGAAAAGCCAAAAAAAGTTCAAAAAGTTCAAAAAACACAAAAAAATATAAAACAACAAAAAGAAGAAAAAAAAAAGTTCTTTTTAGAACTACCTCCAATTTCTAAATCAAAACTTCATTTTTTGAAAAATCTGTCACCTTTTTTCCTCATAGTACGCTCCCAGGGCCGCTCCCCGGTGCGCGCACCGGGCGCTTCCCCCGCGCAAAACGAAAAAAAAAAAAATAATTTAAATGCCCCGCGGGGCCCTTTTATAGCCCCCACATCAAACCTAGGGGGTCAAAGGGGTCTATCCCTGACGCCTTATGGTCAGTTCCCACTTTGTTTTAGCCACCTCTTATGTCTCGATTTTACCGAGACACAAGATGGCGACCGCTCTGGACTGTTTCGAATGTTTACAGACACCCGAGAGCCAATCAGCTTCCCATGCGCACCTCGCGTCACGCGCCCGGAGCGCTCCCTGGTGCGCGCACCGGTGCGCTGCTATAGATATATATATTTTTTGGAACCTAAATTACTCAAAATCCACTGGAGCACATATCTTGAGACATAGCAAAGGCACATCGGGCTACCAGTCCCTACAATTTTACCAAGTTTGGTGTAAATCCATTCAGCCGTTCGGGCTAAAAGTGAAATCGACCGCCCTATGGAAATTAACATGGGGAAAACGTGTTTTGGGACCCCCCTTTTATCTCGGCCCCCGCTTATTGTATCCCCCCCAAACTTTCAGGGAAGGACCGGAGCTCGACGAGGCCATTTTCATGAAATTTTCAGGCAGATTCGTCAACCGGTGCCAAAGTTATTCAAAATAGAATTTTGAGATTTAACATTGAAAAAAATCCTAACTATAACTACCTACTGGCGACCGCCAGTAGGTAATATATATATATATATAAATATACACTTTTGAGATGTCATCAGTGATGTCATCAGTGATGTCACTGACCATGTCATGAATGATGTAATATGTGAGATCATCAGCAGTGGATTGCGGGTGCGCGATATATAGTGAGTGCAACTAACTATATATGGGAATTTCAATGGTTTTGTGCGAGTAAATTAAGGTTCTGTAAATGCTAATCCCTTACTATATATGGTCTAAAACCTATAGTTTTTTCAGTGAATTTTCAAGGTTTTGTAAATGCTAATTCCTAACTATATATGGTCTATAACCTATGGTTTTTTCAGTGAATTTCAATGGTTTTTTAATAGCAAATATCAAAAGCTATAAAATGTCAAGTACGTGGTAGGTAAAAACATTTTCGTATTTATGCATGCGGATGTGCTTTGAACGCTGCCCCCCCCCCCCCTCCTCTTTTCTTTTAGGAGTATTCTCTCTTTGCAGATAGTGAAGGGTAGGTTACACAGGCCTTTGCCCCCGTTGTATTCCGTCATGCCTGCTTCCCTCTCCATTTGATTGATTGAAGGAATCAAGCAAAATCAGTAGGCCACTAATGGGATCTCTTTTTGACCTCGCTAAAATAGAAACATTATGAACAACCACTCATGACAAATACGAAACTAGTGAGAGGAACTGAGCTTGACACCATGATGGCTGCAAGACAGCTCAGCTCCGCTGCCCACCCCACCCAAAATGACGACAAACACTATGCAAATATTATAAATATATACAACACACCAGCAAAGTAACAGGGTAAAATGTTTTATTAAATAACTATTTACATGGCAGCCTGCTGCAAAATCGATCCAAACAAGCCTTTGTATTTTGGGCTCAAAATAAACCATCGCTAGTAAGATTTTCATAGGTGAGTGTAGGTTCATGGTTTTCCATCCACAGACTAAAAGCCTGGAGTGGGAGTGAAAGAACAATAACTAGGTAAGAAGGAAGGCAGAGGTTGTGGGAAGGACTCTGGATATGGTATGTTACTTGGTCCCTGAGATGCTTCGATGTCACTGCCTTGCACAAATGGCATTAGTCCTGGATGTTAGGTGCCATAGTTAAGGGTTCCGAGCAGCGCTTGTAACACTGTCTGAAGCTTATTTGCACCTGCTGCAGCTTCACTATTCTCAAAGTAAATGGGGGCTGTTTGTGGACCTGACTGCATTGGAAAACAATGTGATGCGGTGCCCCCCTGAACCACTTGAACGAGGCCCTCGAGATAATTGCGCCTGCTCCCTACCTTGTCCCACAATCCGTTTGACCTGAAGATACGTCCTGCGGTGCCCTGGTCCGACCATCACATATACCTGCACCAGGAGACGGTGCGGGGTGCAGTAGAAGGGAGAGGCGGCGCGAACGAGCCTCCCCCACCTCCCCAGGTGGAGGTTTCTCAGCTACACCCCAGCGCTTCACTCGACCAGCTGACTTGCGCCCGCTCTTGTGACACAGTGCCTCGCTCGGCCAGCTGAATTGCGCCTGCTCTTGCTATTACAACGTCTCACCCGCCATCCAACGGAATTGCACCCAATCTTGCGGTACAGTGACAGGCGGCTGCTACGGAGCTCACGAAATGGCGGTCAGCTCCACAGACTTGGGCCTGGCCTGCAAAGATGGCTCTGGGCAACCGTGGAACTCGGACGCTTGACTGCTAGGGCATGGGCCCCATTCCCAAAAGAGTCCCCTCAGCCTTGAAGATTCTACAACAGTCACCGGGACCCCCGACTCCCGTAGACTTCCGGTGGGGAGCGACTGCCATGATTGCTCGCGGAATGGCCACGACGTAGCCACGAGATGGTGGTGCTCTCATGCTGATGCCAGCTTCAGTCTAAAACATCCAGAAACACTGTAGACTACCAATTTAATCAGTTCCGGTGGAGCCCCAACGTGACCCGGTAGAGAAGAACTTGCCCTCCCCTCTTTGACTGATGGTTCTTGTTGCCTATCCCTTCTCTTGTCATTTTACAGAACTTTTGGGACTGCTGAAAGGGGTTGTGTTCCGACCGCTGGTTGGTGGAGACATTTTGACTATATTCTGGACCTGCGTTGTCGCGTAATGCGTCATATGACGAGCCGCGTTAGCGCACCCGGAAGTGCTCCGGTGCGCGAGGCGCAGCTTCCGGGAAAGGATCCAGAGCGCGGCGCGCAGCGCGTAAAGTAAGCATAACAGGTCATGTGACTTGTTAATAAAACTTTTCATTGGTTCATTTTACTTTTGTTATTCTAATGATGAAAGGCTTCGTCATATGACCTAAAAATAACCCTTTTCATTGCTTTCGAACATTTTTTTTTCCCAAATGATGAAAGCCCACCTTTTTTTTTCTCACTCTGACTTGTAAAGCAAAGGACCCAGAAGCATTTACAGTTTATCACTAACAATGTTCCAGGCTAATGTATTTTCCCGGGAAATTTACAACTGTCCTGCAAGTAAAATATTCCTATTTCGAGAAAAAGGGCGTTTCTTCGTCTCATGAGGGAGCCGTTGAACAAAAGAGGCTCGGCCTTCTGTCTTAGTCGCTGATAGGCATGAATATCGGATTCTTATCGATCACTTTATGTTGCAGGAGTGAAAAACACAACAGCCCTTGACCATTTATCTTTACTGCGTTCCTGCGTATTATACCTTTTAACCTTCATGTAATCGGGCTGCTTTATTTCACTTGCCTTTTACTGATTCGAAAACAGTGGCTATTAATCAAAACTTTACCAATATAGGTACTACTACCATGTTTTGTTTTAAAAACCTTTATTGTGAAAATGTCAGTATACAAATACGGGCCTATAACCACGTGGGCCGGCCACGGAGCATACTGGAATTGTATATGATGAGGGGACATTTACACTGTAGAAGAACGTAACGGGCGACCCATTAGGTTGCAAGAACTAAGGTGTCTAACAGTTGCGGAATCGGTGGACGTACATTTTATAATTAAAGTACGACAGGGCCAGTTACAATAAAATTATCTAGATATACATTTGCGGGCAAGTACCATGGGTGACGTTAATTCGAACTTTCAATAGTAAAGTAATCAATAACACATCAGAACTTAATATCAATAGGGATGTCCAAATGTTCAATCAGTACTTGTCCCCGCCCGCCATGTGCTTCAAAACTGCATACGTATCTCATGATATCAAGGTTGGGCAACCAGTACACAACAAGGAGTTACGAGTCCCATTTATACCGGCGCTATTTTGGGCAAGGCCGGGCAGGTCCAGGATATTGTTAAAATGTCTCCACCAACCAGCGGTCGGACCAGAACCCCTTTTGGCTGTCCAAAAAGGTTCCGTTAAATGACAACAGAAGAGATAGGCAACAAGAACAATCAGTCAAAAGAGGGGACGCTTTCATGAATGGGGCCCATGCCCTAGCAGGCAAGCGTCCGAGTTCCAAGGTGTCCCAGGGCCATTTTAGTGGACCAGGCCCAAATCCAAAGAGCCGGCCGCCATTTTGAGAGTCTTGTTGCAGCCGCCTTTCGCTGCACCGCAAGAGTAAGCGCAATTCAGCTGGATGGTGGGCGAGACGCTGTAGCCGCAAGAGCGGGCGCAACTCAGCTGGATGGCGGGTAAGGCACTGTACCGCAAGAGCGGGAGAAACTCAGCTGGATGGAGGGGGAGGCACTGTGCCGCAAGAGCGGGCAGAACTCAGCTGGAAGGCGAGTGAAACGCTAAGAGGTGCCCCACTGCGCCGCCTCCCCCCCGCGCACCCCACGCCGTCTTTTGGCGCAGCATTGTAGGATGGCCACACTAGTGAAACTTGCTGGACACCACCTCGGTGCCATCCGGATCTCAGCGCGTTGTGCTACCTTCGGCCTACTGTAGCAGCAAGTGCGGGTGCAACTCAACTGGACGGCGAGTGAAATGGTAAGAGGCGCCGCACTGTACATGAGGTGCCTCCACCTGGGGAGGCGGGAGAGGCCAGTTCGCACCGCCTCCCCCCCCCCCGGGCACCCCACGCCGACTTTAGGCGCAGCATTGTAGGATGGCTACACCAGTGCAACTTGCTGGACACCACCTCGGTGCCATCCGGATCTCGGCGCGTTGTGCTGCCTTCGGCCTATTCGCACATCGGTCCGCTACTGACGCCGCCTCACAGGCCAACGGATTTTGTAGGCTTTTTATAGCCCAAAGCCGCATAACAGGTCATGTGACTTGTTTATAAAACTTTTCATTGGTTCATTTTACTTTTGGTTTCCTAATGATGGAAGGCTTGATCATATGACCTAAAAATAACACTTTTCATGGGATTGAAACATTTTTATTTCCCAAATGATGAAAGCCTCACCTTTTTTTTTCTCACTCGGCAATCCAAAAAGGTTCGGTTAGATAACAACAGAGGGGACAGGCAACAAGAACCATCAGTCAAAAGAGGGGTGGGCAAGTTCTTCCCTACCGGGTCACGTTGGGGCTCCACCGGAAGTCATCGAATTGGTAGTCTACAGTGTTTCTGGATGTTTCAGACTGAAGCTGGCGTCAGCATGAGAGCACCACCATCTCGTGGCTCCATCGTGGCCATTCCGCAAGCAATCATGGCAGCCATTCCCCACCGGAAGCCTGCGGGAGTCGGGGGCCCGATGACTTTTGTAGAATTTTCAAGGCTGAGGGGACGCTTTCGAGAATGGGGCCCAAGCGCTAGCAGGCAAATGTCCGAGTTCAAGTGTGTCCCAGGGCCATTTTAGTGTACCAGGCCCAAATCCGAAGAGCCGGCCGCTATTTTAAGAGTTCTGTGGCAGCCGCCTATCGCTGCACCGCAAGAGTGGGTGCAATTCAACTGGATGGTGGGCGAGACGCTGTAGCTGCAAGAGCGGGCGCAACTCAACTGGATGGTGGGCGAGACGCTGTAGCCGCAAGAGCGGGCGGTAAACAGCTGAATGGCGGATGAGGCACAGTGCAGCAAAAGCGGGCGGAAAACCGCTGAATGGCAACTGAAACGGTAAAGGGCGCCCCATTGCAGCAGAGGAGACTCCACCTGGGGAGGCCCGTTCACGCCGCCTCCCCCCCCTCCCCCCCGGGGCGCCCCACGCCATTTTTCGGCGCAGCATTGTAGGATGCCAAGACCAGTGCGGCAAGTAAAGGACATCACCTGGGTGCCGTCCAGATCTCAGCGCATTGTGCTGCCTTCGGACTATTCGCACAACGGACCGCTACTGACGCCACCTCACAGCAGCCCATTGTTGCTTTGTTTAAAAAAAAGTGTTATAATCCTACTACTTTGTTGGAGTGCTATATATTTTTAATGTGACACATAATTGTGAAGACTTTGTTGTACAAAAAGGCATCCCTGGAATCTTCCGCTTCAGGCTCGGTCCCACACACCCTCACAGTGAGAATCCCCTCCCCAATCACAATACAAGATTGTTATCAGATAGTAGGAACGCGTGTGGTGTGACGGATCTCATGGGGTGGGGGCCTTGATCTACTGTAACTCCTTTGAAGAGGGGTGATTCTTCACAGTTGGGGCCATAAACTACATCCGCAGGGCTAGGTGATAGCCTGGGACCGGCCTGGACAATTGGACACAGAGGAAGAGGAGTGTCAGAGGGTGCGGTAGTGAATAGGGTGAAAGGGAGGTGTCGGGCGGGCACAGGGTGTGATTCTCAGGGAAGAGCAGCGCAGATGGGGGGAGGTTTATGGCCCATGCATGAGAGAGAGAGCGGGGGTGACCAGTGCGTGGGGGAGATGCTTGCGAGGTGGGGAGCCATGCTGAAGATCGGCGGCGTGCAGAGAGTGGGTCTGGTCAAGGCATATAAATTGGCTGCCGTGCACGACAAAAGTATGGCATTGGAAAAAAATCAAGATGGCGCAGACAATGTTTATCAATACGGATTAATTTATAACAATTATTTTTAACAATATATTTACTCGCAGTGTCAAAATGGCGATCAACACTTCCTGATTTCCTTCGAATCGAACGTTAACAGACGTCACGCAGCAAAAAAAATTCCGCTCACGCGCAGCCGCTGGAAGACATGTATCAACATATATGAGCATCCTCAGCCACCCTCAGAAAACATAGGGGGTCAGGATACGTCTCCCGTACCCCCTTATACCCATTTCTCACATTGTTTTTCCTCCGTCTTGTAATTTAATTAAACCAAAACACAAAATGGCGAATTCCCGTTTCGCTACCGGTTCGCGAACCGGAAAGCGCTTCTACCGCGAAAAATCGAATTTTTTTTATTCGCCCCACAGGACCCTTTAATAACTCCAACATCATTCCTAGGGGGTCAAGAGGGGTCTACCTTGCCCCCTTTCATTAAATTCCCCCTTCGTTTTTCTCCTCCTCTTGTCTCTCGATCCTACCGAGAGACAAGATGGCGGCCGTTCCGGACTGTTTAGAATGTTGACAGACACCGGAGAGCCAATCAGGTTCGCTTCGCAAAGTTCTGTAACGCGAAAAGTACGCGAACCGGATCGCTACCCGGGACGCTGTCACAGATATATCTGTTTTTTAAAACGTTAATTTCTCAAAATCCACTGGAGCACATATATTGAGACCCAGCAAAGGCACATCGGGCTAACAGTCCCTACAATTTTGCCAAGTTTCGTGCAAATCCATTCAGCCGTTCGAGCTAAAAGTGAGGTCAAACGCTCTATCGAAAAATGAATGGGAAAAACGCGTTTTGGGACCCACCTTTTTTCTTGGCCCCCCTTGACAAAACCCCCCCAAATTTCCAGGGGCTGCTCAGAAACAAAATGTGCCATTTTCCTGAAAATTTCAGCCGATTCCGTCCACAAACGCCAAAGTTATTAGACATAGAATTTTCAAAAGTCCCATAGAGAAAAAATCCTAACTATATATACCTACTGGCGACCGCCAGTAGGTAATATATATATATATATCCGGATAACACAAAGATATCATCCATAATTCAACCTATCCCTCCCAATGCCTCTAGAGTTACAAGACGTAATCTCAAGAGAGTACTCGTCTTAGATGACCACAACACTACTCCTACCATGACCAGTCTAAAGTGTATCCTACTAAACTGTAGGTCAGCCACACGCCATGCCACAGAAATAGCTGACCTCATACTAACCAACAAACCTGAACTCATAATCTTAACGGAAACTTGGCCTCAATGAATCATCCACACCTATCCTAGACATTCTAGTTCCCCCAAACTATCACATCACAAGACTAGATAGCATCGATAGGTTAGGCGGGGGCATCACCTACATTCACTGAAACTACCTCACAGTGACCCGCTCCAACTCACCCATCCTTTCGTCCTTCGAATGCCTACGCTTAGACCTCACTAAACATAACAAGCCAATATGCTCACTACAAGCACTTTAACATCCACCAGGCAATAATAACCTGACCTTCATTGAACACATAATGGAAATCCTAGCTACTAATGATGGACAGCAGAACTATCAGATTTTCCTGGGAGACTTCAACCTCCACTGGAATGAACTTGATGACCCAGAGGTAAATAGCCTTAAAGCATTCCTATCCAATCTTAACCTGTCCCAATTTTGTAATAATCCCACCCATGAAAATGGTTCAACCTTGGATCTATTAATTTCCATTTCATTTCATTTCATAAAGCTTTATTCGGATCATTTAAAAAACATGTCCATACAAGCACAGATAATACAGACATTTCATTCAATTTCATAGAAAAAACATAAAATAAAATATAAAAATAAAAATGACAATTACAGACTAAGTATATACAGTACAGACCTCAAAGAATACCACATATTACCAAAAGCATCCAGAGGGGGATGGAATAAATATTTAAAAATATACAAGTATTTTTAAAAACACATTTTTTTCCTAGCGCTAATCGCTTTTAACAAAAAGGATGCAGTAAAAAAGCAAATGTCCGGATGGTTCAAGTTAAAAATCAATTTCATAGCCTCCGTTATGTTTCTCACTCCAAATCTGATGAATAATGGCTTCAAATAGAATTTCCGTAGCTCAATGTACAAATCACATGTTAGCAAAAAGTGCTTAGTGCATTGTTCAGTTCTATTGTCACATTTACAGGGACCAATAGGGCGCATTTTAATGTTAGGACACGCAACCAAATAATGTACTGTACCCATCCTCATTCTGGTTAGTACAAACTGGTGCGAGGTTCTTGTCACCTGAGATAAATATGGACTAAAACCAGTGATTTCATTCAAGCTTTTGTATAATTCACAAGTAATTAACTTAGAATCCTCTAAGAAGTGCTTTTCGTTACAGTGATTTAAAAAGATTGTTTTCACTTCAGATTTGGGGATTTCCGAGAGACTCTGGGGGTCCGTTGATACATTGATCCCGAATAATTTTTGTGCCCAATCGATTATATATTTGATCCACGGGATTTTAAGGTGTTGGTCCAGTAAAAGGCAGTCCGTAATGATTGCTCTATTCAATGAAGTACCATCACTGAGCCAGATAGAGCGCCACAGTAGTATGGGTCTTAACATGATCAGATCACTTAACGCTTGGATCCCTGTTTCATTGTGAACCAAGGAATTGGAAGTAGACTTGGGTAAACATAAGAGCCTTTTCAGGAAGAGGTTCTCCTCTACCTGCAGGCTCCTTACATATGACACACCCCAAACTCCTGCCCCGTAGAGGGCAGCAGAAAGACATTTTGCTTGGTAAATATTTAACATGTCTTTAATGCGTCTATTCCCCAGTTTCTTGGCAAACAGGAAGACCCCATTGGCACTCCTAATCATCTTAGTTCTGACCACCTTATGTTCAGTGTCCCAACTCCCATTTTTGGAAAAGGTTATTCCCAAATAACAAAAGTTATCGACCTTTTTCACTTGTTCCCCATCGATAACGTAGTGGGTTTTACATCTTTTTTTGACTTTTTCAGAGCAACATTCCATTACATAAGTCTTAGCCTTATTAATGACCAATTTCCTGTTCTTAATAAAGGATACAAAGCAATCCATTAAACGTTGGAGACCCAGGGGAGTCCTAGACAGTAACACTGCATCATCCGCATAGAGTAATACAGGTATGTTAAAGTTATTGACTCTAGGGGCGTCTGCAGCGACTGCCTGCAGGGCAGATTCAACCTCGTTAATAAAAAGGGTAAAAAGCAGGGGTGCTAAAACGCACCCCTGTCTGATGCCCCTTCCTATCCCAAACTTAGTAGTACATTCCCCGTTGGGTCCATAGCGGACACTGGTACGAAGTTTTTCATACAATCGTGCTAAGAAATAAATAATTCCTTCTGGAGCACCCATTTCTAGTAATTTGGCCCATAATATTGCGTGGTCAACCAGCTCGCCGCCTTCCTCGAAGCCAACAAATCACTCGACCCCTCACAATCTGGCTTCCGAGCCAAACACAGCACTGAGACCGCCCTCATCGCAGCAACAGACGACATTCGAACTCTACTGGACAATGGAGACACAGTCGCCCTCATCCTCCTCGACCTCTCTGCAGCCATCGACACAGTCCGCCACAGCACCCTTTTACAACGCCTCAAAAACATCGGAATCCAAGGAAAAGCACTGGAATGGATCACCTCGTTCCTCACCGGAAGAACCCAGAGAGTCCGCCTCCCACCATTCAAGTCCGAGGCCTCTGAAATCATCTGCGGCGTACCTCAAGGATCATCACTCAGTCCCACCCTCTTCAACGTATACATGAGCCCCCTCGCGGCCATCGCACGCCAACACAACCTCAACATCATCTCTTACGCGGACGACACTCAACTGATCCTTTCTCTCACCAAGGACCCCAACACCGCCAAAACTAACCTACACGAATGAATGAAAGAAGTCGCCGAATGGATGAAACAAAGCCGTCTGAAACTGAATTCAGACAAAACAGAAGTCCTCATCTTAGGTACATCCCCCTCTGCATGGGACGACTCCTGGTGGCCGGAAGCCCTCGGAAAAGCACCCATCCCGACAGACCACGCACGGAACCTTGGCGTCATCCTGGATTCTTCACTCTCCATGAACAGACAAGTCAACGCCGTATCCTCTTCCTGCTTTAACATTCTTCGCATGCTCAGAAAAACATTTCGCTGGATCCCCTCCGAAACAAGGAAAACAGTCACCCACGCTCTAGTCACGAGCCGACTGGACTACGGAAACACCCTCTACGCAGGCACCACCGCTAAACTCCAGAAGAAACTACAACGAATCCAAAACGCCTCAGCCAGGCTCATACTAGACATCCCACGCAATGAACACATCTCTGGTCACCTTAAAGACCTCCACTGGCTACCCGTCAATAAGAGGATCACTTTCCGACTGCTTACCCACGCACACAAATCACTCTACGACATCGGACCAGATTGCCTCAACTCTCGACTGTCCTTCTACACCCCCTCCCGCCAACTTCGCTCTTCCAACCAAGCCTTCGCCACTGTACCTCGCATCAACAAGACCACCATGGGAGGCAGATCCTTTTCATACCTGGCTGCCAAAACATGGAACTCACTCCCCGCTTACCTTCGCCTCACCCAGAATCACCTAGCGTTCAGAAAGCAGCTTAAAACGTGGATATTTGACAAATAATCCTCCTCCCCTTCCTAAGCGCCTTGAAACCCTCTGGGTATGTAGTGCGCTATACAAATTTTATGACTTGACTTGACTTGAAACTGACAGTTACTTAGTATCTCGTTTGATTCAGCCCACTCTTCAAGTCTTACAGGGAGAACCCTACTCATAATTTTAACTGAAGAATCCAATAAGGATATGGGCCTATAATTTTTAGCATCCCCCCGATCTCCTTTCTTGAAAATGGGGATAATTATTGACTCTTCCCAAGTGGGCGGTATGTTACAGCAAATAGCTGCATTGAATATTTTGGTAAGCAGTGGGCCCCAAATATCTGGCGGAGTCTGTATACATCTATGGGGACGCCATCTGGCCCCTGAGCCTTACCTCCTTTACTGGCTCTTATACTAGTGAAGTAGTGTGGCTCACTGGTTAGAGGCGGCAGACCCGAGAGCAGAGGACGGCCCGGGACCAGGGTTCGATTCCCGGCGCGGCAGGTTTCTGGACCAGGGTCAGCGGACTTGATAATTCTCTCGCCTCGGTGCCCACTCTGATCAGCGATCACACTCGGCAACTCTGGGCATTAGCTTGCCTCATCTTCACTAACGGCCCCACCAGACCTCCGGGGATGCCTGGTCTCACCCTGGAGATACCCATTAAGGGACCATCTCTCAGGGAAGCCAGGAAGGGTTTTGCAGCGGTCGAAGCGCCTTGGGACCCTACGGTAAGTAGTGCGCTATATAAATGCCAATACATTTACATTTACTTGCCATAGTCTCACTGATGGTAATATCTAAGGCTAGGATAGGCCATCTATCGCCATTGGTCTCTGATAGATTACTAGAGTCAAAGATTTTAGAATAATGCTGGATCCATGAATCCATGCTCACGTTAGCAGTGAGTTCTGGGACCTTGTCATCTTTTAAGAATGGGCTATTCACCGTGGACCAGAACAAGGTACAATTATTCGTGTCCGCTGCTTGGGCACGATTGTCCCAGGCTTCTTGCTGTAATTCAGCTTTTCTACGTTTAAGGGTCGTATTAAATCCCTGTCTAAGTTGGACCACCAAAGCTTTGTCCCTTGGTTTAGCTGCAAGGGCCTCTTTAAGTTCCTTCTGGGCATTTGAACAGGCATGGTCAAACCAACCCCTAGGGCCCCTTACTGTAGACCCAGCCTCTTTAGTAAATTTTTTGTTGATGATGGAATTAATACTGTTCAAGTGATCAATACTGTCAGACGAGGTGTCTTCCTTTTCTAAAATTGCCGTGATATCCATCAGACAACTAGAAATAATGAAATCTGATGTTACAGCAGCTTTTTCTCCTTTCCACCTCAGTCTATAGCCATTCTGTCTATGAGCTTCAATATTATTAATAATACCTTGTTCACAATCATGATTATTATACCAGAAGGTTAATTCAGTGCACAAACAGTTATGATCACTCAACATAATATCTATCACTTTGGGCAACAAACAGAGCGGGGCAATAGTCGATGACATGCAAATAAAATCAATGACGGTATTAGCGCCCCTTCCTTTAAAAGTTGGTATGATTCCACCCATGTCATTTTTAGCATTGTCCATGACTTCCAGATCATAATGAGTCTTAAAATTATTCAAAGTTTCCCCATAGGTGTGATGGGGAAAATGGACTTCAGCCTCCCCCTGTCGGTTATACACACCACAAATCTTCTGGGTAGATAATGGGCACACAGATACGTTAAAATCCCCCACAAAAATATATTCAAAAACACAATTAAAATTCCTCACGAAATTGTTCACTGCTGTATCTAATTCATTAATTGCTGTGTGTCTAGTGTTATCAAAAACATTGTTATAGAAATTTATCAGATTCTTGTGTAAGCCATAAGATTTGCGAATGCGCCCCCACATTAACAAATTTTTTCACAAGAATGGGTAATTTAACAGAAATTAACACCAACAAACCGCCCTTAGCTCTACCGTGAATTGAGGGCGATGCTGGGAGTTCATAGGACACATATCCCTCAATGCCTTTGAAACTTTTGCTCCACGTTTCCTGAAAACACAGGATGTCAAACAAAAACACAAAATCATTCCAGCCTAGGGCATCCTCCTTGGCCGTAATTCCTGCAATATTCCAACTAGGAATGTAACAGGTAATCTTTTCTTTTTCTTTGCTAGCATTTGACAATTCAACACTAGATAAGGGCATGTTATTCTCTGTATTAAAAAGCTCTATGTTAGGTGTAAGAATTGGGGTATCTCCCCCGGTCAAAGTACAGTTCAAACATACAGTACCCGTTTCTTCATTTAACAAAGCGTCTTCTTCATTTCGAGTACTAGACCCTGGAACCCTGGGAGGTTCAACCTCAAGTCAATCATTCTGGTCTAGGTGACTCAGGGACTGAAAGCTATTCTGAGTAGGGACCTGGTAACCATTCCGTTGTCAAACGAAGGGGTGTTACCAAATGATACAAATGGGTTGGGGGTATGAATTAAGGGAACATTCCCCCCGAACAAAGGGTTCCCCATATGCAACAGTGGGTTGAATGGGCCATTTTGTGGGCCAAAAAAGAAGTTAGGCATCATTGGTCTGGTCATCATAGATGGATAGGTAGAGTTACTCGGAGCCCTCTCCTTACAGTTTAACTGGGGTTGCCCACCAAGGTGGTTATAGAAATAGCCTAGTGGTCTAGCGATTACTTCATTCTCCTACTGTGTAATTGCTGCTGCTCTAAGCAGCACTGTTGCCACATGTTGTGGGTGTTTAAAGTTTATTATCACACAATCCCCACCGCCAGTTTTTTTGGTGTTACCTATCCAATTGACTCTCCTGATGGAGATAATTTGGTCAGAATAGCCGACTGGGTAGCCACAATGACGGTTAAGCCAAGAAATAGTTTTATTTCTCAGAGAATCAGGTGTCTCATAATCATTTGGAGATTGAGTGAGAATGGGGACGTTAGTTAAAACCACCACATAAGGTACACAGTCGGGTGGTAGATCGACTGGACGTCTACAAGTCCTAATGGGCATCCCGTTGGATCCTCCTATCGTGTCAGTTGGAACTAGCACCGCAAGTGCTGATACTTGCGTGTGTACTTGCATGGGGGCTGATGGTTTAATACCCGGCAAAGTACTTGTGCCCCCATTATCTGATTGATTAGAGGATTTTCCCACCTCTTGAGTAGATACGGGTGGTGGTTTCTGTGGATTTGATTGTTCTTTTGAGGAGTGTTTCCTGATATTAGGGGGGGGCACTAGTAGTGGCTTGAGACTGCTCCTTATCCCTACTCGGAGCAGTAACGGGACAGGTTGATTTTTTAATGTCCGCTAGCGACTTTTCCAAGTTGTCTGCATGCTTACCCACCAAACCCCTTAACCTAGCTACTTCCTCCTGGAGATCTCCTATCTTATTAAGCAATGGCTCTACCACCATACTAAGTTTACTGAGAATAGTACTCGTTAGTGAGTCAATTTGGTCAGGCCTCAAGAAAGCATATTTATCTAGATTCGGGGTTACTGTATCATCTGTATGTTCCGGTTGGGTCATATCTTTTTTCCTTCTGGCGATATGACTACCTCGCTTGGGTATTGGTTTTCTACAGGCTCGCATAAATTTGGAAGCCCTCCCAGATTGCAGAGGTGTCCCCCCAACATTATCACCTTGGTCATCTTCCCCCATAATTGACTTGTCTAAGGCCTTAGTCGCTTCGACATTTATACTGGTGACGCTATCATCAAGTTCTACAGGGGTAACAATCACATTAGCAATATTATCAATGTTTACATGATTATTTACATCGACGGGCAGAGTCAATGGAGGGTCTGCAACAGTACTTTTCCCTAATGACTTCCTCCTGTCACTGTTGATTTTAGACACCACTTTCAGTAGATAATTATCCGGCAATGTACTTTGGACTGACATTTCTGGTATTACTTTGACTGTATCCGGTAAGTTAAAATACAAGGGGAAACAAGTGGCTTTTCCACTGATTATCCTTCAATGGTACTCACAGTTCGTGCCAAGGGGGGTGGCCCTGCCCGGCCTCCTCTGGCCCCTGACGGCCACAGACAGCCCCGCCCTTGTCCCGGGCTTCTCCCGGTCGCTCCCGCGCGCGACTCGCGGGGCGAGAGGGGGTGTCAGCCTTTTAACAGGCGCCTCCGGGCGCTCTCAGGTCGTCAGCGCCGTCGTGCCCCGCCCCAGGGGCTGCTGGGGATTGTAGTGCGCGGTTCGCGGGTCGCGCTGTCTCCCGGTGGTCCTTGGCGCAGCTCCGCCGTTCCCCTCACGGCTCCTGGACACTCAGGTAAGTTTTGGTGCTTTGGTGTTCCCCCATTGGGCTCCCGGGGGGTCAGCCTTTGAATAGGTATGGGCGGAAAATCCGTTTCGCTCGCGGATTTTGCTAATTTTCGGGAAATCCGCAATCCGCGAGATTTGCGAATCTCCCGCAAAATCCGCAAATCCGCGAGCAGCGGATTTTGCTCGCACTGCTCGCACTGTTCGCGTGAGTTCGCGGCTTCCCAGTACAACTTCGCGCCCCGCGAATAAGTGCTAAATTGCAGAAATACGATCTTAGCAAAACTGAAACTACTTGCCAGGTTCAAAAGTTCAGGCTCATCATTAGTAGCCATTTCCTGTAGTGCTTCCTGAGGGGCCCCTCCAGAGTTCAGTTGCCAGTTGCAATTATTATGTGACCCTGCTCTGAACCTCAGAATAGTTACACATATGCCACAAAGGTCCTGAATTACAGCTAAGGGAGACAAGCAGGAGCCAGGCTGGAAGTTAAAATCCATTAATGAGCCCCTAATTCATTATTGTCAGTTGGGGCAGGGCAGGTGTTGTAACTAATTTTGCAACAATGAAAGCACTTAGCAAGTGCAAAAGATCACTAATCAGGGCACACTAAGGAAGCAGGTGCCAGCTAAAAAAATATTCTGTGACACATTAATCAGCCCCAAATTAATTCAGGTCACTTGAGGCAGGGAAGGTGTGCTTTGCTTTGCCGAAAATAATGTACACTGGACAACCAGAGGGTATGGTGATGAAACAGAGGGTGGCAGGGGTGGGCCAGAGGGTGGCATGAGTAGTCAGAGAGTGGCAGTGGTGACAGAGAGTGGCAGTGATGAAGAAGAGTGTCCCAAACAGGCTGGACACGTAGAAACAACAAGTTCGCAAAACTTGCGACCCGACAGGTAAGTTCGCAAATTGCGAAATTGTAAAAACCCTCGCGAACTGGCAGAAACACGGGCGAACACAAAAAAAAAAATCCGCAAATTCGCGGGAATTCGCGGATTTTGCGGATTGCGAATTCGCAAATCCGCAAAATTCGCGAACGCGAGATCCGCAAAATTCGCCCATGCTTACCTTTGAACAGGCGTCTCCGGGCGCTCTCAGGTCGTCAGCGCTGTCGTGCCCCGCCCCAGGGGCTGCTGGGGATTGTAGTGCGCGGTTCGCGGGTCGCGCTGTCTCCCGGTGGTCCTTGGCGCAGCTCCACCGTTCCCCTCACGGCTCCTGGACACTCAGGTAAGTTTTGGCGCTTTGGTGTTAATTTCCAAAACGTACTCCACCCAGCTGGAATTTAACCTCCCCTGTGACTGGTCTGGCCATCACATTGTCACTTTCC